>NW_007260294.1:1309231-1310525 GCF_000164805.1 Carlito syrichta
TGAGACTCTGACTCCAAAAAAAAAAAAAAAATCGAGACCCTCAGAGAGCTTTTGTTTGTATAGGTATATCTATTAACATTGACTATAATAAAAATTAAAACTGATACAACTTTAAATATTGATTCATTAATTTAAAAAAAACTTGTCCCCTGTTAACATAACATTTCGGTGAAAAAGTAACCACAATTTCCAAGACAAATAAAATAGTAAGAAAAGTGTAAGTCTTTTACATGGTCGCATAGTTTTTTCATACCCAGCCTAATGGAAGTTCACTGGCTTCCTACAGCTGTTTCTGCACCCAGTCTGTTTTGATATGATCTCACACCAATATACTGTCTGAAAAAGGAATACTGTAATAGCCTCTTCAGATAATTATAGATATTCTTCCATATTTCACCAGAAGTCAACAAACAGCAGTTTCTTAAAGGTCAGCTGTACTATATAAAGTCATATCAATCAGTGTACTTTTCGTATGCTCTTACATTAAAATCCACTGGTCTATCTTAAACCTTGAAGATAACAAACCTTGTTTGTTATTTGGAAAATATCAGTAATTGGAAAATATTGAATCATGCAGACCTTCCAAATGTTGACACATTTCATTCTACGATATTTGAAAATCAAGTTTGATAGGAAAAGAAGAAGTGAAAGAATCAGTAGTAAAAATCACTGAGCACAAAAATTCAAGTTAGAGTTAAGAACTCCACAAACCATGGTTTAGAAATACCAGGAAGATCTGAGTAAGACCTCTGAACACTGCATGAGGGGAGCCTGAGCAAGGGAGGCAGGGAGGCCTTGAAGGAGAGGTCCCATGGAATCATGCACGGATGATTTCCTGCTTGCCAGGTCAGGTCAGGGGAAGGAACATAATCTAGAAGTCTTTCCTAATGCCGTGTTTCCCTTCTTCCCCCACCCACACACATGTGCACACATGCATGCACACACATATACACATGTACACACTAACGGACTTTAGCTTGGTTTTAAAGTGAGCTAAGACAGTTAATGACCTGTAGACTTTCCTATTTGGGTGAGTTTTAAGGTTTTTGTCTTTTTTTGTTTTTTAATTGTGCTATAGACTGCTTTAATAATTATAATTATACATGTTCATTTCAAAACAAGAATTTATATTTATTTATTTGTTTATTTTTGAGTTGGAGTCTCACTCTCACCCCGGCTGAATTGCAGTGACATGCTCACAGCCACCACAACCTCAACCTACCAGGCTCAGGTGATCCTACCGCCTCAGCCTTCCAAGTAGCTGGAAATACAGGTATGCGCCTCCACACCCGGC
>NW_007260294.1:1310681-1334993 GCF_000164805.1 Carlito syrichta
CGGCCACTGCACTCCAGTTTGGGCGACAGAGTGAGACTCCAACTCAAAAAAAAAAATTTTTTTTTGATTTATTGTAGATATGAGGTCTCACCAAGTTGCCCAGGCTCATCTCAAATCCGTGGGCGAGAGCAATCCTCTCACCTCACCCTTCAAAGTGCTGGGATTATACACATGAACCACCACGCCCAGTCAGAAATTTCAAAGATTATGTACTCCAAGATCAGTATTTTACCCACAAATAGGGAAACTGAGAAGTAGTCATACACATTTATGACCATTAAGTGGAAGAGTTAGAACTGGACACACCATAACTCCTTATTCTTGAACACTTTTGTGAAATAATGATTCCCTTCCAGGGCTGACTTAGTCAAAGTTTTACTCATAAGAGAGAGAAACAGAGAAAGAGAGACCAGAAGAAAACACTTTGCCTCTGAAATCCCAGTCACATCACCAAAGCCAGTATTGGGGTATCCCCAGCACTGCAAGGATTTTATCTACATGGGGAGGGGCCCTGTTTATGTCAGTAGAGAACTGCTATTTTGGAGGAAAAACTATGTCACTATATTTACACAGTGTGTTAGACATCTTTGAAGGGGGTGCCCAAAAATTGGAATAAATACATAAGAAGTGTGTGTCTATTGTTACGAGTTTAAACTTAAGTCACTTTCAAAGCATTCTTCATCTGCAACAATAAACTTATCAAGACACTTTTTTTACTGCTCAAAACAGCTTTTAAGTCGGGCTCCGTGGCTCTGCCTGTAATCCCGCACCTTTGGGAGGCTGAGGTGAGTGAATTGCCTGAGCCCGCGGGTTCGAGACCCGCCTGGGTAACTTGGCGAGACCTCATCTCTACAATAAATCAAAAATTAGCCGGGTGTGGTAGTGCACGCTTGTAGTTCCAGCTACTTGGAAGGCTGAGGCGGAAGGATCGCCGGAGCCCATCAGGTTGAGGCTGCGGTGGACGGGAGCGGCCACTGCACTCCATTCTGGACGACAGAGTGAGACTCCAACTCAAAAAAACAAAAACAAAAACAAAAAACAGCTTTTGAACTTATCCATTTGGAAGTTAGTGCTTCTGCTATTTTTTTGTTTCACCTCTTCCACATAGCCAAAATGCTTCCCTTTGAGGACTTTTTTCATTCAGGAAAACAAACAAACAAACAAAAAAGTCACTTGGGGCAAGATTGGGTGAATAAGGAGGATAGGGCATGAGGGTCATGACATTCTGGATCAAAAACTGCTGAACACTCAGCATGGTGTGGCCAAGTGTGCTTATAAATCACCCAACATGAAATGGGTAAATGCATTTAAAAAATTCACTGAAGCTGAACACAGTCTCTCACAGCAATGCTAACTGGTTCACAGATGCTAATAGGTTCCTAGAACACTCACCTAGTAGGGGAAGCCTGGACTATAAGGGGCCCACCCTCCAAAAGATAATTCGATTTTGGGTGGTCCCCCTTTGTATGTTGATTTTTCTGGCTCCTCTCAATTTTATTGATATTGAAAAAATTCTTGACTAGGAAACTTTTCTAAAACTAAGCCTTTAATGTTACTCTTGTTATAGTTGTGAGATGTATTTGAGACTGTTGTGTCTACATACTGTCTCTAGTCCTGTTTTCACGGTTTCATGGCTCTGAGCTACCCAAATTGTACTGCTTAAGCTATAACTTGAGTATTGGCAATTGAGGTGCATTTAACAGGATAGACTCTCAAGAGCTCAGCACCAAGGCCCATTATGCTAGAGAGAAAAATCAATCCACGGGGAATCCGCCCTCTCATCTGGTTAGCAAAGTAGAGATGAGAGCTCTTAAATCTTAAAGGACTCAAAAGTCATTGTCATCTTTGCCAAAAAGTTCTGAAGATTTTTGTTTTATTCCTGACCCCTACAGTGCATTCCACAAATGTAGAGATTCGATATGCTTCCCTTGGAAAGAGAATTGTTCCCCAATTAGGAGAATCAGCCAGTCATATCTTAGAGTATCTCCCCTCAAGAAACAAGCAGATGATATCAAGAGTCCTCAGGAAATGAGAATTTCAAGAGAATCCTTGAAAGAGCATAAAACTGAAGATGGAAGAGTCTGGACCACTAGAGAGTGGGTTTCTTTAATATTTTGAATTGAGTCCCTAAGAGTTGGAAAATAGAATCAGGAAGGAGACGGGCGCCCTCTGGGGCGCATCACAAGGGAACTGCCATGAAGCAAGAAGCATGGCCTTGCAAAGGGGATCTTGGGAAACATGTGAGGTCAACATAGATGGGAGAGATGGGTCATCCACGCAGGACAGGTACAGGCAAGGGAGTGGAACAGGAGGCCACAACACTGCACTCAGTATAGTAGGAGATGGTGGGTCTGTGTCCCCAGAAGTCCCACGCACTCTCAGAGAGAGCAGAAAGGAGCTGCCCCAACCCAAGGGACACACTCAGGAGCAGTGGATGGGGTTCCTTCTCCACAGACCACGCATGAGCGTCCCTGGGGCCTCACACAGTGGTGTGTCAGCATCCCATGGCCACATGGCAGGTGTTCAGTAAACTCCTGCCGTCTCATCAGTGGGTAGAAGATGGTCCCCGAGGATTGGACCCCCTGTGGCTTACTTCTCACAGCAGGCTGAAGCCTTTGCTCAAAGCCCACCAGCACCACACGCAAATTCCTACCTTTCCCATTGCCTAGGGAAGACCCCAGGGAATGTGTGTGTGGCCTAGGAGAGACTGCCTGCTGTGCCTGCCCTGCAGCGCTGTGCCAGCACCCACCGGCCAAGGAAGAGCCCAGCCCTGGGGCTGCAAGAGAGCCGGGCACTGCTGCTGCCCTCAGGAATGCCCCCTCCCAGAGACCTCCACCTTGCAGCTGATGCAGAGGCTCCTTCTTCCATCTGCCTCCCTCCCCAGAGTCCCTCGTCCTCTTCCCCTTTGGGGAGGCTCACGCTGTGTCTCTGGGAATCTGCCCTAAGGGACCTCCTTTCATGCAATCCTATCCAAGCACCACCCAGTAACACTGTGTACAATGCCACCATTTTGTGGCCCTGCCGGTCCCTGATCCTCAAAACTCCGCCCCACAGCTGACCTTCAGCAGTCCTCCTGACCTCCCCCCATCCCTCCCAGCCTCACTCTCCTGCTCATGTCCATTCACACTGCTCAGCCCCAGCCTCCATCACTGCCCATCAGCAAGGGCCGCACTCTCCTGTCTGCCTCTGCCCTGCCAATATCGTTCCCTGGTAGTACACCCCCTAAGCAGCATCATGGCCATCTTTCTGCCACCCCTTCTGATAGGTGCACACTCTGCTTAAAACACTGTCACAAAATGTGTCCCAACCCCTATCCAGGCACACAAGATGCTCTTCCCCCACCTCTCCGTCCATACATCCCCCTGCTCTCTTGTTCACATTTGACTGTCACATGCCAAGCTGTTTCCTGCCTTGGTGCCTTTGCAACATCCCCCTGCTCTCCTGTTCACATTTGACTGTCACGTGCCAAGCTGTTTCCTGCCTTGGTGCCTTTGCAAACCCTTTCTTGCCATTTGTTACCTGGTGTCTCCTACTCATCCCTCCCTTTCAGCTCTGTCGCATCCCTTGCAGAAGGCCTTCCCAGGGCATCAAGCGCAGGGGAGGACAAACATCTTTTCCCCATCTTAGGTTCACTGTCTGAGGCCCCAATAACAAGAGAAAATCATGCATGTTTGTTTACTACATATTTCACATGGCCTGGGAGCCCTCGTGAGGAGGTGAAGACCTAAAGAAACAGTCAAGCTCGAGTGTTTTCAGAGCAGGCTTGATGAAGAACCAAGAGTCATGGGGAAAATGACTGGGCGAAAAGAGTCTGATCTAAGGGTAATAAATAGGGAAGCTCAGTCAGGCCCATTCACATTTCTCCCTGTGTTCCTGTGTTTTCAGAGGTTAGGACATTCCTTTCTTCTAGTGACAGTGAGGACACCTCCTACACATGGGTCTACAACCTGCTTCAGGGGAGAAGAGCAAGGGAGGGTCAGAGATGCCTTCTTCCAAGGCTGCTTCTCAAGTTCCTTTGACCTAAAATAGGCCATATGCCAAGGGTCATATTCCAGAGTAGCACATCTTAAACCCCAGCACAGGCCTGAACCAGACAGACGCCCCTCCACTGGCCCCTCGAGGGCCCTCTGTCTAGTTCTGCAGGGACACATATCACAATGCATGGCTGTGCTCTGTGAGTGTGATTTTCTCCTGTTAGACTTAAAGTTCATAAGGCAAAGCCCATGTCTAGCTGATCTCGGGACTCCCAGGGCTAGCCGTGAGGGCTCAGTAAATGTCTCCTGAAGTGTTAAACAACTGTGAGATAGAAATGTGCAACAGACCACATTTTCACTAATAGTTCAAGAACTTTCTAATCATTATTAAATTGGGTCAATGTGCTGTGCTTTTAAATGACCAAACTCAGAGAAGCTCTTCCTCATTATATGCAACAAACCTTTATTCCCTTGGGGTGGGGAGGTGTATTTTCTCATCTCTTAGTACAATTTGGTGTAACAAATATGCACTCGCAGCTCCCAACATGGCCTCATCCATTCAACTATCTTTTCCTAAATCACTACATGATATATCAATTAATATAATTTTCCTGCTATTTACATTTTTCATCTCTGTTTTCTGACTCTAAAATGATTATTTAGCAAAATTCATTCAATGAGTAATTAACAGCATCTATTGTTTATCTCGACCAAATTCAGCAATCTAGGATTTATTGCCCAAAATACTTTCAGGATAAATTATCCTGCTGGCCAGGCGTTCTCTTTAAAAGTGGTGTAAAAATAATCTGCAGTTTTAGAACAGACCCATCTATTGCACTGGGAGCTGTTTTCTCTGAGTTGCTAAGACAATACACGAACATGTCTAAAAATAAATGACTCTCAAGTAATCTGGTGGACTGATCTTTGAAATAGAGGGTAACAAGCAAATCTTCAGACATGACTAGCTTTAACTGTGACTCTGGGTCCTTGGCCTACAGTATTTACGAAGGAGCCACGTTCTCTGTGCAACAAGTTACATCAAGACAGCAGAACCACAGGCCCGCCCGATGGGAGCGCTCTAGTAACAGAAGCAGCAGGCATTCAAGCCACCCAGATGTTCTTGCATCTCACAGATGAGAACAGATGTGAACTCTTACAATAAAGGAAATCAAATCAAGATCTGTTAATAAAAATGAAGGCACAATTTTAATGTAAATAACACTTAATTTAAATAACAAAGTAAAATGAGCTCTTCCCAAAATAAATCAGCAACATACATGCTCACTAGAAGTCATATTATTTTAATATTTCAAAAATATAAGCTATTAAGACTATCTCCACATCTTTAGGCTACTTAATTCAATACTTTCCCAAAACTACTAGAAAATGTGTGTAGATTGGTATGTAATTCTGCCTGACCTGAAGGCCCACTGGTCCTGCTGAAGTCATGGTGAGATGAAAGGCAGGTGCGGAGGGACCTCTGAGACAATCTTCCATCCCCACACCCAAGGGAAACAACCCTGGCAGACGCAGTCAGGATTTGAAGCTAGGTCTCCACAGCGCACACTCTTAAAAACTACACATGCCCATGTCTTACGTGGTTTTCAGCTTCTCTCACCTTTTCATTGGTCCTGTGTCTCTCTGATGGTTCTTTCCCCTCCATGTGTGATTTCCTCACCATAGTCACCCACTTAATGCCAGCAGCCATCCTTCCCATGTTTGGTCTATAGGTGACATGACAGCTGGGAAAACAGAGCTACTCGCGATGCCGTCAGTCAACATGGCCAGTGGTTACTCCTGTGCTCATAGGAAGGCAGGGGAAAAGGCTCCCCAGAGCTCAAGTGACTTGACAAACCATCAGAGGAAGGCCAGACCTGTGGAAGGCACCAGTGAGAGGTGCGTCCCAGGGACCAGAGGAGTGCAGGTACAGGTAGGAGAGGAGAAGGAGAGTGAGCAGTTTAGGGGCCAAGTCATCTGACGTGTATGGAATGCTGAGCACAGAAGACAAGGACAGAAATGCAGGCAGAGGTTGAGTTACCACCCAGCGAGGGATGTCCAGGAAACGAGGCATGCAGAGCTGGAGCCACAAGAGTCCCAGGTGAATCTGGACAAGACGGCCACCCTACCACCAAAGGTCTCCTGCTCCAGGTTTAAAGGATTGGGACCGTTTCTGTGGAGACAGCAGGAGGGCAGCACAGAAGGAAGTGAGCAAGTAAAAGACCAGGCAATCCATGCCAAGTGTGCAACTCACAATGTATCAGCCTTTTGAAACATGCAGCTCACTGGTGAGTTACAATATCAATTTCATAGTCACAGGTAGCAATTTTTGTGGTGGGATAGATTAGAACCAGCATGTCCAACGCACGGCCCATAGGCCGGTCGTATGTGGCCCAGAACAGCTAGTTATGCAGCCCCACAAAATCTCTTAACATCATGTGTTTTTTAGCATTTGTTATTTTCCTGACCCCATGCGTAGTTCCATTTTGGAAGTTTACAATCACACCTCATTCATGACATTGATTTTTGGAGGCGCGTACATGTGTGAGCAGTTGTTTTCAATTCTGAAGCACATGGAGAGAAAAATTCAAACAAGCATTTCTGACAAGCACCTTGAGAATTCACTAAAAATTGTGACCACTTCCATCGAACCAGACATTGATAGGTTAGTTTTACAAAAACAAGGTCAAATTTCCCACCAGTTTTATTTGTACTCATTTTTCTAAACTTTATAATAAAATATAAAAAGAAGTTTTATTATGCATATACACTAACTGTACTATATAATTTATGTGTGGGCTAAGACAATTTCTCTCTACTTGATGAGGCCTAGGGAAGCCAAAAGGTTGGGCACCCCTGGATTAGAACTATGAGAATGCACTGCGTGTGGTAAGAAACTTGCTTTAGCTATACACACATGTATTCACTGTTATATACACATATTAATTTTTATTGTTAATTGCAGCTAAAAGTTTGAAGTCAGCCAGATATGGTGGTACACACCTGTAACCCCAGCATTTTGAGAGGTCAAGGTGGCAGGATGGCCTGAAGCTAGGAGTTTGAGATCAACCTGGGCAACATAGTAAGACCCTATCTCTACAAAAAACAACTGGGTGTGGTGGCACGCACCTGCAGTCCCAGCAACTTGGGAGGCAGAGGTGGGAGAATCACTGGAGCCCAGGAAGTCAAAGCTGCAGTGAGCTGTGACTGTGCTACTGCGCTATAGCCTGGGCAATGGAATGAGATTTCATCTCTTAAAATAAAATTAAAAATAAATATGGTTTGAAGTCAACTGGGCTGCCTCGATTTTCAAACTGACACATTTAGAATTGCAAATTTATCTGTACCTTTGTCCTCTCTCAGTCAACATTTTGCCTGTTGTGACACCCACAGATCATGATGGCATTTGCACAGAACGTTAGGGTGAAGAGAACATGCCGTTTACTACCAGAGGAGATTGCCCAGGCTCTGACTACCCTGAGGGTCAAGAGTTTAGTGTCTGGGACCTGTAATCCAGGCACAGAGCACTCTCAACACTCTACAGAGAATGGCCAAAGCAAACTCCACCTATGAGTTTAAACCTACTAGATAATGAAAGGAAAGACACACAGTTCCATAAAATAAGTTCAAAGCATAAACACAACGGAAGTACATGTGTTTACAGAGACGACCCCACTTTCCCAGCTACCCTGGGATGCCCATAAGTGTAGAAAATCAATATTGCCAGAAATGCAAGTGCGTTGCATATTTCCTGTGACCCTGTCAGCACAAATGCAGCCACCACTCTAGGATGCGGGCATCTGCTGTTCGCCCTGTCAGCACAACCTTTATACTCCCTTTAGAAAGCAAATCCCCACTGAAAAGCTCAGCTGGAGGCCCCCGACTGGCCCAGCACACAGCGTCCTGCACATAAGCGGGCAGCTCAGTGGTGTGATGCCACATTCAGAACAGATTTCTCAACCAATCCTAAAAGGCTCAGACCCTTAGACTCTGTGTTTTCTTTTTTCTTAATTCAAGACTTAAAAAATTTAGCGATAATCAGTTTCACCCATCTGTCTCTTTGAGTGAAAATAGGATGCAGCATGTGCACATTAGCTTTTAAAGAAACCAATTTTAGCAGAGAGAATTAAAATGGAAGAAGAATGATATCTCAAATATCAAGACCATGCTCATGCTAGGGAGTTATAGGACATCCACAGTAAGTGGTCATCTACGTGAACACATCTCTGTCCTTCCCTGCCTGTGGGTAAGGGGGTGCCAGACCATGCCTGGGCTGATCACCAGTGCCGTAATTTCTTCCCCACCCCACTCAGCCTTGAGAAGTGGCAGAGTGCAGAAGTAAAAGGGATCCCTCCAGTTTGGGCGACAGCATCAGCGGAGGCAGGTGACAATGACCGCAAGAATACTTCCTAAGACTTAGGGAGTAATATGAGCACAATGCCACTTTCTGAGAGCTCATCTTAAGAGATAGGACATCTGAGTTGAAGCCACAAAGGCTGGTGCCAGATGCAATGGAAAACGCTGCAGCTTGAGGGTTGATCAGATGTCTGGGCAAACCACCAACTCAGGGTTATCAATGGAGTAACCAACTGCAGAACTATGACAGGAAGAGAGAATGGAGTCTTTGGTGATGGCAAGGGGCGTGGGTTTTTCATACTGTCTCCAGCATGTGCAGGCAAGGATCCCTGACCGACCAACGTCACCTTTTCTATGCATCTGGCAGGAGTGTCACCACAATGGCGCCATCTCTCGAGTCACCAAATGGGATGATACTCCCACCTTGGCTCCAGGTGTGTCCGTCGTTATCTGCTGCACCTCCAGCCTCCCAGCAATGCAGGCCAGAAATCTCAGAATCACCCCTGATTTCTCTTTCTGTTGAACTCCCATCTAATCTATCAGCACACTATGTGGGTTCTTTCTTTCAGACAATTCCAGAATCCACCCACTGTTCACCAGGTCCCCTGCCACCACCCGGTCCAAGTCACCATCATCACCCACCCACATTCCTGCAAAAGTCTCCTAAAAGATTTCCTCATCTCTGTCACTGGGCCCCTTGCTGCCCATTCTCCACACAGCGGCTAGGTGATTCTCAGACAGAGTCCTTTCATGGCGCTTTTCTGCAAAAAGCTCCCCAATGGTATCCATCTCAGAGCCAGGACCACAGTCCTTACAATGCCTCCTCCTCCCCCAGCCCCACTCAACCCAGCCCTGTTATTCTTCTGACTTCATCTCCAGACACACTGATCTCCTTGCTGTTCCTCAGACTCACCAGATCACGCCCACTTTGGTGTCTTTGCATCTGCTTATCCATCTGCCTGTTACGCGTGTCCCTGTGTATCCTAGTTCTTCAAGGGAGTTCACACTTCATCTCATTGAGGCCTTTCTTGACTACTCTATTTAAAAGAATGAACTGCTGGGCACGGTGGCTCACACCTGTAGTCTCAGCACTTTGGGAGGCAGATGCGGGAGGACTGCTTGAACCCAGGAGTTCGAGGTCAACCTGGGCAACATAGCAAGACCTCATCTCTACAAAAAAAAAAAATCAAAAATTAGCCAGGTATGGTGGCGCATGTCTATAGTCCCAGCTACTCAGGAGGATGAAGTGGAAGAATTGCTTGAGCCCAGGAGGCAGTGGCTGCAGTAAGCTGTGATCATGTCACTGTACTCCTGCCTGGGCCAAGAGTGAGAACCCAACTCAAAAATAGAAATAAACATAAAACAGCAAACTAGCCACCAGCTGTCCCTGCACCCCCAAGTCTCTCCTTCCACCTTCAGTTTTTTTCATTATGCATAATAAGCCCGACACTTAAGTACTTTTCACTGCTGTCCCTCCATTTGGAAGTTAAGTTCCAGGGAAGGCAGAGGCTGTATCCATGTTGTTCAGTGTTGCCAGCACTCAAGAGAGTGGCTGATGCAGACTCATAAATACTTGCTAAGTAATGAGCAAATGTCGCTTCAGACAAGTGCCTGGGTAAGCCCTTCTCTATAGGAAAGAGCCGCATGTCCTATGGAAGGGGCCAGAGCTTCACAGTGCCAGGACCCCAGATCTGTCCCCCCACCCTCCCTCTTTACCTTTTTGCTTTAATCTAGTAGTTGCCCTGTTATTGCCACTCCTGGATTCCACCTCCCTCCCAAGCCGTTTTGAATGTATTACATAATTAGACCATCTGCTGATATCCAATACCCATGTCCCCTGAGAATCTGGCCTTCAAGATGACCCTTAATAACCTCGGGATAGTCCTGTCTCAGCCCTGCCCAGCTCAGACTGTGGGGCTCAATTGCTCAGCAACCTGAGTTCTCACGAGAATCCCAAACACCGTCCTAGAGGCAGTGACAATGAGATCTGGGGGGGCTGTTGGGTTTCTCCCAGCAAGGCAGTGAGGTGGCCTTGTGTGTCTGTGGAACCAAGTAGAATCTCTCCTTCCATTTGGTTGTGTGCTTGTTCCTCACCAAGTCTGTAGAGAGCTTTGCTGAGTAAGAATAATCTCACATCCAGACTCTTAAAACTAAGATTTAGACCTGAACCCTGCTCATCTGTGGAGCCAACTTCTAGCCTGATGCCACCTCGGCCTTCCTAGCGGCAGTGCAACAGCTGGCTACCACAGAGCTGTGGATGCCCGGGAGTGTGGCCAGTTGTGTTTACTGCACAGGAATGTGTCCCTAGACATGTGTGCACAGTCAGCTAACCCCAACCCCATCAGCAGCTCCGAGCACCGCCTCCCCACTGCTCCTGTCCCCACGGCACAGACACCCCCTGCAGCCACGGAGTCCCTTGATGTAAGGAAGTGGGAGGACACCTTGGATGTCTGAGCAAGGCTCTCCGTATGTTCCTAAAGTTGGGTGAAGCACGTGAATCAACCCAGTGTTTGAATTTGCTGGGACTCAGGAAGCCCAACTAGCCGGCCCCATGATGCTACATTTACTTTCTGTTAATTCCATATAATGAGTCTCCTTACCCTGCAAAGTACAAAGCGCTGTTCTGGGTACCACATGACTTACACAAATGACTAAGATAGAGTGTCTCAAAAAGCATGTAACATGGGAGAGTCTGAAGACACCAGCAACACTGCAGGAGGAATGGAGTACGGACACAGTAAAGGTATAAAGCATCAAGGAGAGACCACAGGAACTGGATCACAGAGGGTCTTCCTGGAGGAGAAGCTGCAAGGGGCAGACATTGGCATAAGGGGAGGATGGGAACCGGGCCATGTCCTATGGAAATAGAGCAGGTATCTGAGCAAACGCAGTTCAGTGTGACCATGGCTTATGGTCCAACAGGGCTGGGGTGGCAGGGCTGTGATGGGACAAGCTAGACAGGACATGTTTGATGCCACCCGCTCAGGCCACAGCTGATCTGGGGCAGTTGTTTCTGTCCTGGGTCCGGCCCCACCTCAGAAGAAAGCTATTTAAAGGCTTGTGAGAAGACGGGCTCAGTGGCTCAGCCTGTAATTCCGCGCCTTTGGGAGGCTGAGGTGAGTGGATTGCCTGAGCCCGCAGGTTCGAGACCCGCCTGAGCAGCGAGACCTCATCTCTACGATAAATAAAAAAATCAGCTGGGCGTGGTAGTGCGTACCTGTAGTTCCAGCTACTTGGAATGCTGAGGCAGAAGGATCGCCGGAGCCCAGCAGGTCGAGGCTGTGGTGGCCGGCAACGGCCACTGCACTCCAGTCTGGGCGACAGAGTGAGACTCCAACTCAAAAAATAAATAAATAAATAAAAATAAAGGCTTGTGAGAGACTTGAACAACAACAAAAAAAAAAATCAAGAATTTCTATGTCAAGCCAATTCAATCTATTCCAATGTACTCATCAATGCAAATGACTGAAATTAACACTTCTCTTCTTCCATATCACATCTTTGCTGCATGGAAGGAAAAAGTGAGAAGCTAAAGGCTCAAAATAGGCACCTGAGCACCGGAAATCCTCACATCCTCTGTGTAGGATAAGCACTGGGGAGGGGACACTATCCTTCCAGAGTCCCTCGGCTTTCTATTCTGCATACTGTAAAAAGAATACAGTATCTGGGGCCTTCTAAATGATGTATCTGCCCAGTCTCTGCTTTGGGGAAGGCAGCTCAGTCTTTGAACATCATAGGACACGCCAGTAGCCTGCTGAGTGAACAAGTGGAGACTTCAGTGCAAAAGTCAGCCCTCCACCGCATGGTGGTGTGGCTAGTTTGGGATGAACGCAGTGGCAATGTGTCTAGTTTGTCTCTAACAATTGTCTCAAGATGCCCAGGTTCCTTCGACTTCACCTGATGTTGCTATAGCATGCCTATTGTTTGACAGGAACTTAGGAATGTCTGTTGAGAGAATAAATGAATGACTGTTACAACTTAAACAGTCACATGGGAAAGAAAACAGACACTGATGGTCACTGTTTGGTCTCTGCCCCTGTCTACAGTGCCCCTGAATGAATGACAGACCTCAACTGAGAAAAGAGTGATGCAAGGCTCTGCCTCAGGACACAGAATCAGAGAGTCTCAAATTGGAGGAAAATCATGTAGCAATTGCCAAAGCTGGTCTGACTTCTCACTGATGAGTCTTTTCACAGACAATGCTCACTGGAGGTGATGCTTGAATTCCCCTGGGCATAGGGAACGCACCACCTCACAGGCAGCTCGGTCCATTTTCTGAAGAGCTGGAATCAAAGATTCTCCATTTTACTGACACGAACTCCGCTTCTCACTAGAAGTTTGGGCTAAAACAAATAGGTGTCCTTATGCCTATCTGTCACCCAGAGTTCTCAATCCCCCTCCCTCCAGGCTTACAGCCCACAAGTCCTGCAGTATCACTCCAAGTTCTTCTCTCCTAGCATTGGAGGAGTGGTAGGGGAAGGGAGAAGCCAAAAAACTGCTGCTGAGTAGGATGCAGCGTATTGCCCTGGGGGTTCTTGACTTCCCCATGGAAAAGAATTTCAGAGTGAACCCAAAGTATAGTTTAAGAAAGAATTTGTAAGAAAGAAAAAGTCATGTTCAAGGAAAGTGTTGGTGTCTTAAGAGAAAGAGCACGTGTTTGCCTTTGACAACAAGCTTTATATACTTTTACAACAATGATTAAGCAAACCATGACCTAAGAGGGGTGGGCTGCAAGTGTCTGGTCACAAGTTTTGATGACAATCTCTCAAACTTTAAGGTCACAAGGACCTTCTAAATAATGGAAATTATTGCCCAACTAGATCTGGGCTTTTCTTAGAACATTATGACTGTGTTGTGGGTAATTCCCTATTGTTTCCATGATTTACTGCACTGGAAGATCACATCCCAGCCTGCAAGGTGGTCAGGTCTGTTGTGCCTGGTCAGTCAGGTGAGGGTCGTGTACCAATAACAAAGATGTTGAAATGTTTACTCTAAGTTAGGCCTGCCTGCAGAACACTCATCTATCTGCATCTAAACTGCACTGGATAACCTGCTTCAGACCTAGAGGGGCGAGGGCGAGCCCACAACCCCCCCTCCACCATACAATACTCCAGCTCATCAGACTTTTACCGGGCACTAACCGCAAGCACATGGACCTTTTAACTTGCTGACTCAAACAAGGAGAAAGCATCCATGACTCAGTCCCAGGGCACTTGTGCTATGTGAGATTTTAACTTAACATGCACAGCAGCTCTCTGTGGAGAGCTGGGGCTGGGGCTGGGTGCAAGGCACCTAGGAAGGGTGCCTCCAGAGACTTGAGTTACAGGTTCAGAAGAGAAGCCAAATGAAAGAGCTCCAGTGCACTGCAGACTGAGGCTCCCTCACAAGTTGGAGAAATACTGGTGAAAGTTTCACACGATCCCACCCTTATGATGTAGTTTCCTGAGTCACGCCCTCTCTACGGGGCATAGACAGAAATGCCCGACATGATCCTGACTCAGGAAGGCAAGGCTTGGAATTACCAGCCCACATTCATTTGGGGTCCAGACACCCAATAGCTGACACATTCCAGGAAGCCAGTGTTTGTACTATATATACATGCCAAAATGATGTGGGGTGGGGGGGGGATTAGATCCTATAAGAAATGGAACATTAAATGGGATTCATTCTTTCAAACTTCACCACAATACTAGGAAGTGGGTACTATTATTGTCAGTCCTGTTTTACAAATGGAGAAACAAGGCCTTGGAAAGCAAAGTAATTTGTCAAGCTCACACAGTTCCTACATGGTGAGGTGAGATTTGAACCTCTGCTCTGGAGAGCATGTTTTTGTCATAATCATGGCTGTCATTTTCTCTGGGATCACATTGGGTCCAAGAACAAGAGGAAAATGGAGACAAAACATTAATTCAAATGTTTTTG
Organism: Carlito syrichta; assembly: GCF_000164805.1. NCBI lineage: Eukaryota > Metazoa > Chordata > Mammalia > Primates > Tarsiidae > Carlito > Carlito syrichta. The sequence continues at coordinate 1,324,931 of NW_007260294.1, forward strand.
TCCGGGTTACACATTTCTAGGCAGTATGCAGTTTTAAATAAGTGATTATACACTGAGTTATTAGTCATTTCCCTTCTTTAAATCCCTATTGTACTTTGTTATACTTCTTTTAGGTATTTATCACATTTGTAAAGGAAAGAAATATCCTGGCATTCCCAACTCATTATACCACAGGTGAGGTTAAGCCTGGGGGCTGAGCCAGGCCACATCTTCTTCCACTCAGGCAGCTGTTCCCAGCATTTGCCTCAGCCTGATACCCCAAAGCCAAAGGCCTCACATTTCTGAGGATGTCCCCCAAGATCATCATTTATAAGTAAATTCTTCCCGGCCTCCTGTCAACAGAGAATGTCAGTGGGAACTCTAGGTCTACCATCTAAGTCTAGCTCCTAAAACCAAGTCTGTCCAATTCCACACTGTCATGTCGATGGCAAGACTGTCTTCTCAGGGGCAGAACAAGACAAGACAAACCACTTCCTCCACTTACCCAGAGACGGCTGTACAACTGGGTCCTCCTTTACTCCCATGTTCTCTCTTTAACATTCACCTTACCTCATGTACCACGTAGATTTTCTGGGCACTATCTAAAGGCAAAACATTAATTCAAATGTTTTTGTCTGGGTAACACTGATTTCTAGGCAATATGCAGTTTTAAAGAAGTGATTATTCACTGAGTTAGAGGAAGGCAACTATTCATGATACTGCCTACCAGCCTCTCTTGCCACACACCTCCTTCGAGGAAATGTGTACATACTAACCCTCCTAGAAACCTCTTGGAAATGTGTACATACTAACCCTCCTAGAAACCTCTTGGAAAAGCTATGGATGGGCCTGCTTTCCAGGACACACCCTCAAGTTGGTGTAAGAACCCTCCACTGGTTGGGCCTTTTGTCACTCTTCTTGGTTGTCCCATTTTCCCAGATGTGGCAATTATTTGATACGTGGTACATGTGATAACATATGACCACATATTGGGGATGTTAAGTCACTCCATTTCCCCTGTTGGCTGTTGGTCCCCAAATATACCTTTCTCATTTCAGATACCACCGAGCACTCCATGCTGCTCGTGGCTGGCAGGCCATGAGTTCTAAAAGGACATTCTTGACTACAGATGAAAGACTGCTGAAGGAAACTAGTTTTCACCCTCACACATATTTCTGTTTTCATCGTTAGTTAAATCTATATTTGAAAGCTCAGTTTTCCAGGATCCTGCTTTTCCTCATGTTGCTAAAATCATTCAGATTCAGTGTATATTCTAAGTACGAAACAGGCACTCCTAGGTCTACAGGGTGGAACCATGTTTGGATCCTGAGGCAGGGTACCTAGCACAGGTGAGACATTGGTGCATTTCCCAAAGGCAGGCTTTAGGAAGCATTCAGGCGTTTAAAAAATTATACTTTGCTGCAGCCAAGTTAGCCTACCCCACCCCCTCAGCAAGTCAAAAGAAAACTCCATCAGATGCAAGACTAGGACAGCCCAACCTTTCCATTCATGGTTTAGCATAATAATCACTAAGGTACCCTCTCATAGGTGGAAGGCCGAATACCATCCCTTAACTGACCAAAGTCATAGACGTGATAATGAGACCACCTTTTAGCTCAGAACCTTGTGAATTGGAAACATCTGGCAGATCTCCTGCAAAAAACCACCCCTCCCCTCTCCCATCAGGAGCCCAGAGATGTCAATTTCCAGAGTAGGTTACCTGAACTCTGCCCTTCTTAGCACATCAATCATGGTAAAGAGTAAAAGGTGTGGTTTCTCTCACTGATACCAGTCTGGCATGTCTCCCTTTCTTTTCTCCCCTCTTGCTCTTATAAACTTTGAAAACTTTGCTGTCTGCTCTAAAACTCGTTTTAGAAATAAACCAAAGAATTCACAGGTTTTGTGCCGCTCCCCACCCAGCATCAAGTCCCTGGGGAGGCCTCTTTGAGGCTGTGGCTCTCAGCAGGCACAGACAGACCCCATGGAAGCCCCTCCCTGGCAAGTCATTCAGGTTCCTCACAAACATCCCAGGCACCCTCTCCCACAGGGTTATACTTTGGCCAGTGACCATGAGGAGAGGTACATGTCACTTACTGGAAGAGGTTTAATACCCGATACGTGACTGGCCACAGGGACTGTGGAAGTATGTATCAAGATGAAGCCTCTCAGCCTGGGTCTCTGGGTGACCACAATGCACAGGTCTCCTTGTTGGCCCACGCTGGACATGTGACATGTTACATGGCTCTGCTGAGATCTGTGAGCTATCTGTCACTGCATCATGACGCAGCCTAACCCAACCAAATCTGCTTCAATGAGCCAGAGCCCTGGTCATGTGTCACCTCCTTTGACTTAGTTTTGGCAGCTTTGAGCACTCTCCTTGTCATCCCACTTAGGAGTCCCGTGGAGCCCCTGGAGAGGCAGGTGTGAAGATTAAGAAGGCACTGAATGGCATTACTCACCAGTCTCCAGAGCACGGACCCTGATTAAAGCAACTTCCTGCTGCTAGGGCAGTAATGGCGGTGAGACACTGCAGGGGTGTTGTTGTTGTGTCCTGACTCATTCTCAGAAGTAAGTTTTACACAATTTACAGAAGGAAAAGGCCCCATCTTGGCAGAATGCATCCAGGAAAAGGGGCACATGCACATAGTACATCCTCCTCCTCTCCCACGTGTTGTAACCTGCCCTTCCTATCCACTTTAGATTAAAATTTAGAATTCATTGAGCTTCAGATTTTAGGAATGCATATTTCTTTCTTTCTTTTTTTTTTTTTGAGTTGGAGTCTCACTCTGTCGCCCAGACTGGATTGCAGTGGCCGCTTCAGGCCACCGCAACCTTGACCTGCTGGACTCCGGCGATCCTTCCGCCTCAGCCTTCCAAGTAGCTGGAACTACAGGTGCACGCTACCACGCCTGGCTAATTTTTTGATTTATTGAAGAGATGAGGTCTCACCAAATTGCCCAGGTGGGTCTCGAACCCGCGGGCTCAGGCAATCTACTCACCTCAGTCTCCCAAAACACGGATTACAGGCTGAGCCACCGAGCCCAGCTCATATTTCTTTATTTTAAAAACCCAGGTCTCTTGAGGGAAATAAGTCCAGTTTCCCCCTCTAAATTCTCTGGCATAAAACATAGGGTTTCACCCTGGCTTGATATGCCAATTACTTTTCAGCAGCATTTGAAAAATATTAAAAAGCTTAACATAGGAAGCAAGGCAATCTGTAAATATTCAAAACCTCAGACTTGGCCTTTACAATGTCCCTAGGTGGTCTCTATTTGCATTGGGAGATTTCATTTGGCATTTTAACTTATGTAAATAGAGTCTCACTTTCCTCTGAGCCTGAAGGCATTCAATGAGAGAGGATCCTCTTTCCAAATCAGCAGTAACCCACACCTTCTCAAAGTGAACAAAGTCACACCTTCAGGGAGATGGCAGAGAAAGCTTTTCTGTTATTCTTTCTTCCACAAACACACCAATGCCCACAACCCCTTGCTATATTGATGCCAATGGGCTGAGGGTGAAACAGTAGATCACCATCATTTTAAAAGGGGACAGTGTGTCAAAATGCACAGCCCCACAGGGTCTGTTTCCCTCTCAGTCATCCAGACCCACTGAAGGACATTCCATACGTCCCCAGATTCTCAGAGTCATCCCCTGCTCTCAGACTCACTTTAACATTTGACAACTTGATAAATGTTCAAAGGCTTCCAAACTTCATTCCAAAAAAGAGGACTTCATGCCATTTCAATTAGTCAAATCTTCACCTTATGAACAAAGACACAGGCATGACTTCAGGCCAGAGAGGACCATTTAATGTGATCCTGACAGGGAAACTGATTGCAGGCAAAGGATGCATAACGTTGTGTCATTGTTTATTCATTACAGATATTTAATATATGCTCATTGCTCTTGGTCTTGCCCTGGACATTTGAAGAAAACCCAAATCTGGCAATGAATCAGAATGTGCCTTCCTCCCACCAGAAGAATCAGCTCTGGGGGTTCATAACAGAAAACCGTCATTTCTAGAATGAAGAATCGTCCTCCCCAGGAGGCCCCTCCCCCAGCAGACATGCTCTATGGAACCCTGGCCTTGACAGGGAGGCAAGGCTTCCAGAACTGCAGGCTTTACGGAGCACACGCACACACCAGACCCAGATACACCATGCACTTCAGGAAGTGAGTGTTTTCACTAGACACGTGAAAGTTATCCAAGGGGAAGGAACTCGATCTTATAAGAAAAGGAAAATTAAGTGGGATTTCTCCTGGTTGACGTTTCATATTAATAAAACCTGGTGGAGCCTTTACTGTGGGTGAGATGCTCTGGTAGGAGACTGATGGTGTCTCGAGGAGCCCAGAATTCAGCGGGGGAAGGAGATGTAGACATGAGTACATATAAAGGAGGGCAAGATCCCAGAGAAATCCAGACAGTAAGACAATTGAGCTTTGTAATAAAAAGTATCGTCATCCACGCATTGAGCATGTGCCACATACTATACCCCGTCTGGTCATTGTCTGTAACCCTTACAATAACTGTGCAAGCCAGGTATTGTGATCCCCGTTTGACAGATGAAGCGACTGAGACTCACAGTGACAGGAAGTGGAATACCTCGTTTCTTCTTCTCATTACTGTACACTGTGCTCCTATTAGCTCATAAAAGGCCAAACAAAGAAGGGGACTTAAATTCCCCAGGGAAGATTTCAGGGAGAAAATTATAACATCTAAAACAGAGTTGCTTGACCTTGGTCTCATTGACAGAGTGGCCAGATAATTCTTTGTTGTGGGGGCTGTGTCTTGTGGAATGTCCAGCAGTAGTCCCCACCAGATGCCACTCCCTCTCCCCAACTGAGATAGTAACAAAGTCTCCAGACATTGACCAATGTCCCAGGAGAAGGTGGTGCCTCTTGGCTGAGGGCCACTGATCTGAGATGCGCTAGAGTGGGCTGATCTATATTGAACATCATCAAACAGAGGAAAGACACTTCTCCCTGGAGCAGAAAATGGGACCAGCTGCTGTGTGCTGTTCCTTCTGGGCTTGTCCTCCTCCAATATAGACCTGGGGCACCGAAGACAGTGGCCTAACTGCCAGTAACTTTCCCACGCTGCCCTGAACACACAGCCCCTGCACCAGTTGAATATGCAGCCTTCAGGTGGGCATCTGCCCACCGCTGGCCTCCACGGAGGCCTTCTCAAGAATGTGCAGGCATGAGAGCCAGTGCCATTCATTTCCAGACCCGCAGCTCACTCTAATGCTTTCCTAAAGCTGTCCACCAGGGCTGAACCTGTGGTTGCACAGTCATTCAAGTCTTCCTTCCTGATTGTAGAACCATCAAAGGCCTCTTTCCCCACCTCCATCTTCACAAACCCTTTCTTTCATGTTATCAGGGGGAAGAAAGGAAGTCCCATCTTACTGTGATGTCTGACCACAAGATATAAGGATATCCCTTTGTTAAAGAGCTTCTTCACATACTTTTTAAACTGAGGTTGGTATCATATTTAGGTTTTAACTGGATTCAGAGAATGACGTCATCCTTTTATTTTTTTTTAATGTCAAAGTTTACAGTATCCTGAAAAATCACATTTGTTGTGATTCTTTAAGTATGTGATGAAAAGCGGTGAATGTGAACCCAACATGTATGGAGGCGCAGGGGCCACAGCCTTGTGAAGTCCTTTGGGGTCACAGGAGGAAGGGACGCATGGCGGGGGCTGGGCTGGATCATAATGAAGGGCCGGGCCTGGGCATTGGGCCTGCTGGGCAAGCACAATCGCCCTTCTGCGTTCCAGGCTCATTACTGTCTTATGAATGCCTGGGGCACTGGCTGGCACGTCCGCTTTGTCCACAGGAACGCCATTCTGCACCCCAACACGAAACAGGAAGCTGTTCTACACCAGCACAGCAAAAACCCAAGGAGGTGCAGACATGCCGGGGCTCCAGTGATACTTTAGACGGCAGAGCAGCTGCCTGAGGGGATTTCAGGCTTGGTCTGAATTGGAAACTGAGGATCATGCAGGCCTGACAGGCTGAGGCCTCCCAGGGTCCAGCAGCAGGTCAGTAATGGAGCAGCCACATAGCACATCCATCTCTGCAATGAATAAAGTGCTGACTTGCAGCCACCTGGCAAGAGAGGCACAGGGCTGGATTGGGTGCAGGCTGGGTGCCCTTGTCACAGCAAGATACGTCAATGCCAGGCTCTGCTTGCTCTGTGGCATGGGTCTCATTCAGCTTCTGCCACGTGAGAGATGCCTAATTCTTTTTGATAACACTTTGAGGCTTTTCCTATCAGCATGGGAACATGATCTCGAGGGACTCAGTCCTGCCACAGTAGAAAGTGACACTAAGCAATACTTTTTGGTGTCCCACATAGGCAGAGAAACGGTAAGACTTGGCAGCATGAGGGTACACCCTCAGGACCCAGCCCTCCCACCACCTGGCCTCCCACAATGTGGCCAAGTAACTTCACCTCTCCAGACATCCCTTGTTTGTCAGAGAAAGAGAGAAGCATCCACCCCAAAGGGATATTGGGGCAACTTGGGACCAACACACCCATAAAGCACAGACCACACACATGGCAGGTGCCCACGGGATGATCAGCCATGCCGGGCCACCTATGTGCCCTGGAGACCTCGCTCAGGGTGGCGTGTGACAGTGTCTGCTGCACCTGCCTCCCAGGCTCTGGGTGAACCGTCAAAAGGATCCTAATAGCCAACGGCAGCGCCTCTTGGCTGGCTCCAGCAGAATGCTTTTGCCTTGCCTTGGACACTCCAGCTGAATGATCCATCTCCCCTCCCCTTTCCTCAACCACAGGTGGAACTGAGAGGTCTAATCCATTTCTAGTTACAAATATCCCCATGTCTTTCCTAAAAAACTGCACTTATGCACAAAGGCATAAAATCATGCACCCACTTTAGTGGATTCAGTGGTCACCCGAGAGTCATTCATGAGCCTGCCCTCAGTGTCTATGGACTGTCTAGAAGGTTCCCAGACAAAAAATCAGGGCTGCCTGGTGACTGTGTGCACTCCTCAGAGTCTGCACCTGGGTCATGGTGTCTGTCACAGTGCAGACTCCACTCTGACATTCCGGTGCCTCCTGCAGAGAGGAAGCAAAGGTCTTAAGTCCAGGATAGGAATTAAATGTCCTCTGTCAAGAGGAGTTATGTTTATATGGCCCTGAGCAAGGGTTTATACATCACAAAGAAGAAAAATGAGAGTTGAATTAACTTTATAGTTGATTCTCAAAAAAAGTCAACCCCAGAAGTTTCTTGTCCTAGCAAAGTTCCCAAAATAGCATATCTTCTCACACTTGCTAGGAATATAGAAGCCACAAAAGCTTCAAGTGAAAGGAGGACCATCATCAAGGTGGCAATTGACATGGCATTTGCGATCCACACAGTATCATGGAGAACCAGCTCATCTCATGAAGAAGACAGACCAATGCACAATTTGGTTTCAAAGGGGCTATGGGTCTACTCTGAGTCTGCCATGTCACATCCACTCACCAGTCAGCCAGGTATATGGCCACACCTATGACTTCAGGGAGGGGACAATGACACACTGAGACACTGTGCTGCAAACCTGAAAGAGACAGACACACACTGCCTTTTCCAATTATCACAGAAGACGGTAGCCACCATGATGGTTCCAGTTTGGAGGCCATGGACAGGCCTGACTTGAACACTACCTCTGCCATTTGGTTGTCAAATAACTCTGGTTATGTGTAAAACTCTGCCATGTGGTAAAATATGAATGATCATTTCTACTTTCTAGGATCAATACCAAGTTTAAAATAAGACAACATAAGAAAAGGGCCTGGGGTTCAATGTATGGAAATTAACCAATATAACTGCTCTGTGTATGAAAGGGAGGCCAGAAGGCCAGACCTGGAGTCTGGCCTCTCAGGTTGAAATCCTAGCCCCACAACTCAGAAGCTGAGCAAACCTTCCAAAGCCATCTGACATCTTTGTGTCTCAGTTTCCTTGCTGTAAAACAGCATCAGCCTCATGTGCAATTTTTGTGATTATTCAACAAGTTAAACAGCATCAGCTTCATGCAGTTTTTGTGATGATTCAACAAGTTAATGCGTGTGAAAGTATTTTAAAACCAATGCCTGGGAAAGTGCCTGATATGTGCTAGCTATTATTAACAACCTGTCTTTTATTTGGTAGAACAAACTGCAAGGAGAAGGAAGAAACAGGGGTGCTTGCAATGGATGCCTGTGACCTTTCATCTGATGCTAGGCTAAACAGCACAAAGAAGCTGGGAGACACCAGCTGCACTAATAGAGGAGTCAGGCTTGAGACCTGGTGTGTAGACAAGATTGGTCTACACTGATGCTCTGAGTATGCACAGAGTAGCACCAGGCTGGGCCCCCAAAAATTGCTGGAGTCAACACTGAAGTCAAGGAAAAGGTTCATTTATTAAATATAGACTTGGGAAGGAGTGTTTCAGGAAACAGAAGGGCTAGGAAGAAACATCGTAGAGCCCTCTCAGATATAAAACGATGCCAAGTGACTTCCCCACTATTCTGGAAGTTAGTCAGAAACTGAGGACCCCAGACCACCACCAAAAAAACTCTGCCTCTTTTTCCTGTGGATTGAGTTCATTTTCTCTGACCATGTTCCTACTGGAGCTTATATCGATATAAGCCTTCAATAGCAAAACCAGCATGCATGTTTGCAGTGGGAAGGGGCAGGGAGGCCAAGAGCCCCCTTCCTCCTCCGTCAGGGGACTGTTAAGAGGCACACATCACAGAAGTGCAGAGGGGAGGAGGCAGGTGCATCTGTATCTGGGGCCTGAGACTGGAAGGTTAAGAGATGGGTAGGAGATGTTTTGGACTACAGATAGCTTGGAGTAGAACAGACCTACAGAGGCCCCCGCCATACTGTCAAAACAACCTGGATGGTGCCGGAAGGCCTCAGGGGGAATAACTGAGGGCACAGGATAGATCTCAAGAAATATCAAGGAGTTAACTCCTAGGAGGGAGCCATTTGGGGACTCTGTGGTGGAAGTGTGAGGTTTTATTTTGTTGACGAACATGATCAGAAGAGCAGGGTGTGGGCCCCTTTTTCCACACCAGACTTTGGGGAGCAAATTTGGCCTTTTAAGTAACCAAGAAGTGCTACTCACATCTCACCAGGGCCCCCAGCTGCAGTTGGCACTGAATGTTCCCATTTCAAGTTTTCTGACACTGGTCAGCATATCTCCCTATAATCACCACAGTAAGACACAGCAGGGCACACAGTCACCGCGCTGTGTCAGCGTCGGCCACAGGATGTCACCTGCAGTGACCTAGGCCTCACAGTCGGCTGTGCTTCCTGCCAGTCTGGAACACTGGGAAGCGATTTTTCACAACTCGAAGGACAGTCAGTCCCCAACGCCCATTCTGGGCAGGAACATGGCTGGCCAGCGCCTGCCTTCACCTAGGATCAGCAGCGGCCAGCAGCACGCAGATGTCATCCTCGGCGTGTCGCCGAGTCTCTGATCCCTCGGCAATTTCCTGTCCTGATCCCGAGGTTGTCTAATCTCGCTGGCCAGGCACGCACCGTGAGACCCGCTCCCAGGGCTGCCGGGATCTCTGCTGTGATGACGACGCACAGATTTAGGAGGCCAGCGTTTTGGGGGGTTGAGGGGTGCTGACCAAACGCCCCCACCCCACCCGCACTGCTGGCTGCAGAGGGGCCGCCGAGATCTGCCTGCGCGCGTCACTAACGACCTGCTGGAAGTGCAGCGGCTCCCGATTCAGCGGCGACAGCATCTGAGAGCTTTGCAGGCAGCTCAAAATGCAAGCAAGCATCCTCCCCGCCGGCCTCCCCCAGGGGGCCGTCAGCTGGCGACCCAGAGGGCGCCGATTCCGTGGTCGCTGGCCTCTACCCCAGGGAAGACCGGGGCGGGGCGTACTGGATGCCCCTCGCAGCCTCCAAGGTGGGCCACAAGGTGGTGACACCACGACCTTCCTCCCCGCCCCGGCCTCTCGGCTCTGCCCATGGGTGGGGAGGAGGATTCCGCGGGGCCTCTGGCCGCCTTAGGGCGCAGCGGAGCGCGCAGGAGTCCGGGAGGGGCCGAGGTTTCGGGGGCCCGGAGTAGATGACTCC
>NW_007260294.1:1335807-1363566 GCF_000164805.1 Carlito syrichta
GTGTGTGTGTGTGTATTCACACACACACACACACACACACACACATGCATATACTGAGGGTGCCAAAAAATGAATACACATTTTAAGAAAGGAAAAAACTGTATCAAAATTGTAGATAAATACAAGTCACTTCTGACTTCTGCAATTATAATTATAAGAGGTGCTCAAAGGTTTGCCATCAGTGTCCAGACACATCTGATGACAGCAAACATTTCTTAAAATGTGTGTGTGTATATATATTTATATATATATACACACACACATATACCAGAAGAAAAAATAACACACACACAGAGTCCAGTTTTTAAAAATTGAGGCACCAATTCCTGGACTCTCTCACGGCTCCCATCACAACTAAGTTATAAGGCCAAAAGTGGAGTTTGGGGTGCTAATCACAGGACTTGCCACTGTGTTATAAAGAAGCTTTTTGCCATGTCCAACGTGCACCTGTGGGGTCGCTGTGCACAGCAGAAGGTACTAGCCATGGGTAGTCCTCTGTGTGCTCACTGCTGTGCCCTCAGCATCTGCAACAGTGTTTGATACTATAATAAAGACAATAAACCAGTATATGAAAGTCAATACTATGTGTATTAACTGACGAGTGCTACATTAATTCCAAAATAATGCAAGCACCTGTAAATGACCCTCCTCATCCTAACTGTGCCTTCCTGGCTGGTCTATTATGATAGTAAGTATGACTAAAGAAGAGGGAGATGAAGTGTCTTAATGGAAGATTTTCAACATATTCCAGAAGGAAAATTCTATGAAATAAACCCTTGCCACTGATGTGCACTGGATACTTGACACAGGTCAATCCTACATGCACTGTCTTTTAACTTCTCAGTCACAGGATGTAGTAAGTGCAATGCCAGTGCAATGCCAGACTCAAACTCCAGAAAGGCAGTTTGGGTCTCAGAGAAGACCCTTGCCACAGCACGGTCCAGCTGCGATCTGAACTCCCTCGCTTACTCCACGGCCTGTACCTGAACCCTCAAACACTCGGTGCCCTATCTTTCCAGCATGGGGCTGCTGAGCACCCACTGCCTGCAGTGTGTTGTGCTGCAAGCTTCAGGAGAGACAAAAATGGGAATACAGCCCCTCTCCTCCAAAGGGTTAAAATCCAGTGGCAGGTGCCAGGAGAGATAAGGGGACTAATTAAAGGCCAACAGTGAGAAAAAGGCCAAGGCCGTTTGGGTGGGAGAGGTAGAAGAAGGAAATTGGAATTATGAGCATTATACCACTGAAATAGGTGGGTGGGCTTCTGGCACTGAAGGTGGGGAGGACAGGGCATCTTCAGGTGTAGGCAAGCTCCAGAGAAGAGAGGCACAGGGTGTCCCCAGCAAACCCAACTGGGACAGTTTTCTGGAGCGTGATAGATGCTCCTGCAGCCAGCTGGGCCCCAGGAGGGGCTGAGAGCAGCTAGAGAGAACTCGAAAGGCCTTTGAGGAGAGACAATACTGTGGACGGGGCTGGAACAAGCAAAGACTGAAGAGACAAGTTCATGGTAAGAACCCAGGCCAGGATTAGGAAGGCCTAAACTTGTCATGTTGGGTCCATCATAGATAGGCTCTCATATATGCCCAGTACAAATCAATCCCTCATCTAAAGAGTTAGTTGTAATAATCTCACTTCTCAGTATTTCTCCAAAAGAATTCAAAGTGATGGTATTTGCATAGTCATGTTCAATGCAGCACTATCCACAAGGATCAAGGGTGATAGCAACTCAAATGGCCCTGCAACAGATGAGTAGGTAAAGAAAATGTGGCATAGACAAACAGTAGAATACTATACAGCCCTAAAAGAAGAAATCCTACTACATGCTACAACATGGATGGATCCAAAGGACATTATGCTAAAGGAAATAAGTCAGTCTCAAAAAAACAATAGATGCTGGTAAGACTGCAGAGAACAGGGAACACTTCTACGCTGTTGGTAGAAGTGCAGATTAGTTCAACCTCAATAGAAAGTAGTGTGGTGATCCCTAAAAGAACTAAAAACTGACCTTCCATAAGATCCAACAATACCTCCCCTGGGAATGTACCCAGAGGCACATAGATCATTGTACAAAAAAGACCCCTGCACATACATGTTTACAGCCTCAACTCACACTATTCTACACTATTTACAATAACAAGAACATGGAACCAACCACACTGCCCATCAAAAGTGGACTGGATAAAGAAAATGTGGCACATCTACATGATGGAATACTATGCATTCATAAAGAAGAACAAAATCATGAACTTTGCAGTGAACTGGATAGAGCTGAAGGCCATCACACTTAGTGATCTATCACAGAAACAAAGAACTGAATACCACATGCTCTCACTCATAAGTGGAACCTGAACACTAGTCACATGAGCACAAAGGAGAGATTGGCAGTCCCTGGTCCCTGCCATGGGGGGGGGGTGCATATGACAACACAAAGGATACCTGGTCCTAAACCAGGGGAAGCAAGGGCCAGTTGGAGACCCCAACTTCACCTGCACACAGCCTATTTGTGTAGTGAACACTTACTTGTGCCTCACAGCTCTGTAATAAAATAAAATTTTTAAAAAGCGTGAAAAAAATAAAAGTACTGTATGATTCCACTTATGTGAAGTGTCTAAAGTAGCCAAAATCAAAGAAAAAAGAAGCAGGGCACACTCAGGGACACTGCCATTTCAGTTTCAGACCACTGCAATAAAGCAAATGGCACAAGGAAGGGAGTCGCAGAACGTTTTTTGGACTGTCAGTGCATACACAAGTTATATTGGTCCTCTAGTCTATTAAGTGTGGAATAGCAGTAGGTCTAAAAAAGCACATACTTTAAGTTTAAAACATTTTATGGCAAAAAATTGCTGACCGTCATCTGAGTTTTCGGTGAGTCGCCATCTTTTTGCCTCTGTTGATGGCTGCTGATTGATCAGGTGATGGTGGCAGAGGGCCAGGGAGAGAGGCCTTATTTATTTATTTATTTATTTATTTATTTGAGTCAGAATTTCACTCTGTCACCGAGGCTGGAGTGCAGTGGCATGCTCACGGCCACTGCAGTCTCGACCTACTGGGCTCAGATCATCCTTCTGCCTCATCCTTCTAAGTAGTTAGAACCACAGGCACGTGCCACCATGCCCAGCTAATTTTTGATTTGTTGTTGAGACAAGGTCTTGCCATGTTGCTGAGGCTGATCTCGAACCCCTGAGCTCAGGCAATCCTCTCACCTCTGCCTCCCAAAGTGCTGGGATTACAGGCTTGAGCCACCATGCCTGGCTTGCCAAGTTTCTTCAAACAAGGCAACAATGACGTTTGCCGCATCCATTGACCGGAAAGATTTCTCTGTAGCATGTGATGCTGCTTGATGGCACTTTACCCACAGCAGAACTTCTTTCCAAATTGGAGTGAATCCTCTCAAATCTTGCTGCTGCCTTAGAACCAAGTCTATGGAATATTCCAAGCTTTTTGTTGTCATTTCAACACATTCCCAGCATCTTCACCCCAAGTAAATTCCATCACAGGAAACCTCTTTCTTCACTCATCCCTAAGAAGTAACACCTCATTGTTCATTTAATTGCGGGATTGCAGCAGTTTGGCCACACCTTCAGGCTCACTTTTAACTCCAGTCCTCTTGCTATTTCCACCACACCTGCAGTAGCTTTTTCCACTGAAGTCTTGAGACCCCAAAGTCAACTGTGAAGTCTGGAATCAAACGCTTCTGGAATGGCGAATTCTTTCCAGGAGGTTTTCAGTTTGCTTTGACCAGATCCATCTGAGGAATCTCAATCTTTACAAATGAATTTCTTAAATAATAAAAGTTAAAAGTTGAGGTGATTCCTTGATACATGGGCTGCAGAGTGACTGTTGTGTTAGCTGGCATGAAAACAGCATTCATCAGAGCTCTTGGGTGACCAGGTGCACTGTCAGTGAACAGTAACATTTTGAAAAGGATCTTTTTTTCTGAGCAGCAGTTCTCAACATTGGGCTTAAAATATTCAGTAAACCATGCTGTAAACAGGTGCGCTTTGTTCTTCCAGGCTTTGTTCTTCCACTTCTAGAGCACAGGCAGAGTAGACTTAGTAGGGGCCCCAGTATTTTGAGAATGGTATGTGAGCACTGGTTTCAAGGGGCCCCAGTATTTTTCAGGGGCCCCAGTATTTTGAGAATGGTAAGTGAGCACTGGTTTCAACTTAAAGTCACCTGCTGCATTAGCCCCTAACAAGAGAGTCAGCCTGTCCTTTGAAGCTTTGAAGTCAGACATTGACTTCTCTGTAGCTATGAAAGTCCTAACAGCCTCTTCTTCATAGAATGCCGTTTCATCTACACTGAAAATCTGTTGCTTAACGTAACCACCTTCATCCATGATCTCAGCTAGATGTTCTGGAGAACTTCCTATAGCTCCCACATCAGCATTTGCTGCCTCAACTGCACTTTTATGCAATGGAGACGGCTTCTTTCCTTAAACTTCACGAACCAACCTCTGCTGGCTTCTGACCTCTGCAGCTTTCTCACCTCTCTCAGGTTTCATAGAACTGAAGCGAGTCTGAGCCTCACTCTGGGTTAGGCTTTGGCTTAGGGAATGTTGTGGCTGGTTTGCTCTTCTCTTCAGCACTCAAGCTTTCTCCATATCAGCAATAAGGCTGTGTTACTCCCTTATCATTTGTGTTTATGCTGGAGTAGCACTTTTAATTTCCTTTAATAACATTTCCTTTGAATCACAACGCAGCTCACTTTTTAGTGGAAGAGGCCTTGCTCTCAGCCTGCCTGCTTTGCACATGGCTTCCTCACTGAGCTTAGTCACTTCTAACTTTTGATTTAAAGTGAGAGACTGCAACTCCTCCTTTCACTTGAACTCCTAGGGGTCATCATAGGACTAATTAATTGACCCAATTTCGATATTGTTGTGTCTCACGGAATAGAAAGGCCGGAGGGGAGAGAGAGAGAGACCAAGGAGCAGTCAGCTGGGGCGGAGCGGGGGAGGTCAGAACACACATATTTATCAATTAATTTTCATGGGGCCCCATAAAAATTACAATAGCAATACCAGAGGTCACTGGTCACACATTGACATAGATATCATCGTGGAAATGTTTGCGATATTGTGAGACTTCCCAGTATGTGACATAGAAACACAAAGTGAGCGCATGGTGTTAGAAAAATGGAGCCCATAGACTTGTTGGGCACGGGGTCACCACTGACCTTCAATTTGTAAGAAAGGCAACATGTGTGAAGTGCAGTGAGATAAGGTGTGCCAGGCCTGGGGGCAGTGGAGGAGTAATTAGTGAATAACAGGCGGAGAATTGTACAATGATGTGGATGTACTCAGTGCTACACACTCTAAAATGATTATGCTGGTAAACTTAGAGTTGTTTGTTATGACAATAAAAAGAAGTTATAAACTATTTTCATTATCCTGTACTCAGGTATGGTGCAGATACTGGCTGTGGGACTGGAAATGGATGAGAGGTGGGGGGTCTCCAAAGGAAAGAGTCTCAAGAGGAAAATAAACAACTGACTTAGCAGAGCAGGGAAGGTACAGTAATCGAAGACATTTGTCACGAAAAGTTGAGAAAGAGAAAGATTGAGAAAGGGTTTTTCCATGGCCAGGCGCAGTGGCTCACAGCTGTATTCCCAACATTTTTGGAGGTTGAGACAGGAGGATTGCTTGAGCCTAGGAATTCAAGACCAACCTGGACAACATAGTGAGACTTCATTTCTACCAAAAAAAATTTTTAAATTAACTAGGCATGGTGGCATGCCCCTGTAGTACTACTCAGGAGGCTGATGTGGAAGGATCACTTGAGCTCTGAAAGTCAAAACTGCAATGAGTCATAATTGTGCTTCTGCACTCCAGTACTCCAGCCTGGGTGACAGAGTGAGACCCCTTGCTCAAAAAAAAAAGGAATTTTTCCAGGCTAGAAGGGCTTGTTGTAGAGGTCCTGAGAATATACGTATAGTTAGATACAATTTCAAAGATTTCAAAAGATAATGGCATTTGAGAATGGGGTTAGATCAGGAAGAAAAGGAGGCATAGGCTTTTAAAAACGTGATCACTTTATTTTTTAAAGAAGTTCTAGGCTTACAGAAAAATTGAGCAGAAAGTATAGAGAGTTCCCATAAGCCATGTTTTCCCCTGCTGTTAATATCTTGTATTGGTGAGGTACGCTGGTTACAGCTTTCCAACCAACACTGATACATCCTTAGTAACTAAGCCTTTTGCTTATTACAGCTCACCAGCCAATACTGACACATTCTTAATAACTAAAGTTCACACTTTGTGTTGTACAGTTCTACTGGTTCTGATGGATGCACACTGTCACATATCCATCATGGCAACCTCACACCCAGTGGTTTGCCACCCTGGAGACTCTGCCCGCTGTTCATCTCTCTCTTTCTCCTCCTTCTGAACCACTGTCAGCTACTAATCTACTGTCTCGGCAGGTGTCACTTTTCCAGAACGTCATATGTTTGAGATCATAGAGTGTACAGTATAACGGGCCCTCTGAGTCCACAGGTCCTGCCTCTGCAAATTCAACCAACTGAAGGGAATATTCAGGGAAAAAAATGATAAAGTAGCATTACAACAATAAAAAGTATACAAATATATAAAACTATAACAACTACTTACAAAGCACTTACAGGGTATTAGGTATTACAGATAATCTAAGGATAATTTGGAGTGCAGTCCTGGGTCACTTAATGACAAGGATACGTACTGAGAGTGCATTGATAGGTTATTTAATTGTGGTGCAAACACCAGAGTGCACTTTCACAAACCTAGATGGTCTAGCCTACTACACACCCAGGCTCTATGGTCTAGCTTATTGCTTCTAGGTTATACACCTACACAGCATGCTCCTATCTCGAACACTTTAGGCAATTGTAACACAGTGGCAAGTATTTGTGTATCTAAACTGGTACAGTCGAAAAAAGTGTAAAGATATAAAATGTGGGTTTGAGACCAGCCTGGGCAGCTTGGTGAGACCCTGTCTCTACAATCAATCAAAAATTAGCTGGGCATGGTAGCACGTGCTTATAGTTCCAGCTACTTGGAAAGCTGAGGTGGAAGGATTGCCGGAGCCCAGCAGGTCGACCCTGGGGTGGCCATGATTGTGCTATTGCACTCCAGCCTGGGCAACAGAGTAAGACTCTGACTACCTACCCCCCAAAAAGCAAAAAGATATAAAACGGTCATCCTGTATAAGGCACATATCATAAGCGGAACTTGCAGGACTGGAAACTGCTCTGGTGAGTCAGTGAGTAATGGTGAGTGAATGTGAAGACCCTGGACACTGTTGCACATGACTGCAGACTTTATAAACACTGTACACTTAGGCGACACCAAATGTATGCAAAATAATTTTATCTTCAGTAATAAGTTAACCTTAGCTCACTATAATCTTTTTACTTCATAAACTTTTTGACTCTTTTATTATAAAATTTAGCTTAACACACAAACACATTGTACAGTCAAAAAAAATATTATCTGTGTTTATACCCTTGTTCTATAAGCTTTTTCTCTGATAAAGCAGGTTTATTTTTACTTTTTAAATATTTTGTTAAAAATGAAGACACAAGCACACACACACCAGGCTAAGACTACAAAGGGCCAGTATCATCAATATCCCTGTCTTCTGCCTCCACATCTCATCCCACTGCAAGCACACCAGGGACAACAACATGCATGGAGCTGTCAACTCCTGTGATAACAATGCCTTCTTTTGGAACACTCCGAAAAGACCTGCCTGAAGCTGTTTCACAGTTGATGGATTTTTTTCCACCTAAACTATCTTATTTACTTATTTGTTTGTTTATTTTAATTTTTTATTTTAAATATGTGGGGTACAATTCGGGGTTAGGTATACAAATGTCCATCATGCAGGTACCCTTGTTGATGAGGTATGGCCCACCCTCCCCTGGCAGTTTCCCACTACTGCCAATCCCTCCCCTGCCCTTCTCTGGCAGTTTCCCACTATTGCTAATCCCTTTCTTATAGCATTATGATTTATGATAGTTGTTCAAGGTCTGCTTATGAGTGAGAACATGTGATACTCAGTTCTTTGTTTCTGTGATAGATCACTTAGTATTATAGCCTCTAAGTCCGTCCAAGTTGCTGCAAAATTCATAATTTTGTCCTTATTTATGGCTGCATAATATTCCATTGTGTATATATACCACATTTTTTAATCCAGTCCTCTTTCACTGGGCAGCACAGTTGGTTCCATGCTTTTGCTATTGTAAATAATGCTGCAATAAACATGCGTGTGCAGATATCTTTTTCATAGAGTGATTTGAGTTCCTCTGGGTATATTCCTAGCAGGGGAATTGCAGGATCATATGGGAAGTTGGTTCTTTGATCTTTTAGGAATTGTCACATTTTTTTACTTATAAGTAGAAGGCATATACTTTAAAATAAGGGTAATGAGCATAGTATAGTAAATACACAGATACACAGACAAGTAGCATAGTCATTCATTACCATTGTCAAGTTGTCAATTTTGTACATAATTGCACGTGCTATACTTTTATGTGACTGGCAGCACAATATATTTTTCTATACCAGCATCACCATGTGAGGTGTGTGTTGTGCTACGATTTAGGATGGCTATGATTCACTAGGTGATATTGCTCAACTCTGTTGTAATCTTACTCATCACTGACCGAAGTAGCATCGTGAGTCACATGGCTGCTTATGAGAGGATGCGTATGGGTTACACACAAACACTACTTCTCAGAGTATGGTATCCATGTGCATCCTCCAAAGACATCGCAGGATGACAGTGGAACCGTTTCAGACTAGCTTCCTTCACCTTGCAGTAAGTGCTGAGGTTCCTCTCGGCATCCCTAACACTTGATGGCTCATTATCCATTCACCTGTGGAAGGCTATCTTGGTTGTTTCCAGTTTTTGCCAATTATGAATGAAGCTGCTATGAACATTCAAGTGCAGGTTTTTGTGCAGACTTAAGTTCTCACTCACTGGGATAAATGTCTAGGAACAGGATTGCTGGATCACGTGCTAAACCTAATGTTTAGTTTTGTAAGAAACTGCCAACCCGTCTCCTGCAGTGGCTATACCATTTTGCATTCCCACCCTCAGTGAATGAGAATTCCTCTGGCTCCACATCTTTGCCAGTGTCTGGGGATGTCTGTGTTTCAGGTTTTAACCATTCTGATAGTTATCTCTTGGTACCTCACTGTTGTATTAACTTGCAGTTCCCTCATGGCATATGATGTTGAATGCCTTTTCAGATGCTTATTTGCCGTCTGTACGTCTTTGGTGAGGTATCTGTTTAGATTTTTCATCCATTTTAAAAATTGAGTTGTTTATTTTTTATATTATTGAGTTCTACGTATTCTCTGCACATTTTGGATATAAATTCTTTGTCAGATATGTGTTTGCAAATGTTTTCTCCTGTTCTGTGGCTTTTCTTTCAACAATGGTGTTCACAGAGTATAAGTTTTAAGTGTGAAATTAATTGGTAAGTCCAGCTTAACAATTTTTTTCTTTTATGGATTATGTTTTTGGTGTTCTCTCTGAAAGGTCATCCCAAACCCAAGGTTACTTAGATTCTTACCTGTTTTATTCTGAAGTTTCATAGTTTTGCATTTTACAGTTAGGTGTATTTTTCACTTTGAGTTAATTTTGTGAAAGTCTGTGCTAAGGTTCTTTTTTAAAAAAAAATGTGAGTATTCAGTTGTTTCAACACAATTTCTTGAAAACACCATCTGAGGCATACATTGTTCCTTTGCTTTGATATTCAGTTGAAAACATCTTAAAAGCATTACCATGTGGTGTCACCCAGGTTAATGGATTACAACGACACATCTCTAATATTACAACCCAAAGTGGGTTTCACACTGGGTTAGGGAGTAGGGAATTGAAGATAGTGGGTCCTGCTTTATTCAACAATCTGAAAAGTTTAACCATGTTTGGATTACACAAACTGATAGAAAATGTTGGCAATTTGTGATCAATCCTTGTGCAGTATAAACAATCACCCTCCAACGGCATGTTAGATTTTCAAACACTGGGTTTTCTATAAGTGATGGTCACTTTGTGCAGTGTAAAGAGACATCGGAATGAAGAAGAGGAATTCTCCCATGCAAAAAGACAGTTCTCAGTCCCAGCCTCAACCCTCACTCCCACAAGCAAGCATGTCAACTCTAAAATACCATGCACTATCACCCAGGCTCAAGGTTATCCCAAAATGACATTGAAGTTAAAAACTAAAAGCCTTTGCCGAACTTTTCCATAAAAGAAATACAAAGAGTGATTTTCAGATTAAATACTGCTCATTGCACGTGTGCCTGTCTCACCTCTTGATCCAGTTATTGCTCTTAGAGATGAAAGAAGGGCTCAGAGGAGGGATTAAAAGTCGACCACAAAAAATGGCCACAAATCCTGAGTTACTTGCCACTCAGGGGTGCTGTAACACACACGCACACATGTGCACACACATGAAAAATTGTCTTTAGCTTTGAAAGAGTAAATTAAGAAATGTCTGCTGTGTGGCTTTAGATTTTCCTAAGTGCTTTTTAGGCAACTTCCAAGTGCAACTCCAATCATACTGTAATTACGCATCTCTGTGATATAATTGTACTGTAATCACTTTCCCCACTTCTGCCTCTCTGTGTCACTGTCTCCTCTTTTCTCTCCTCCCTGCTTTTTTCTTCCATCTGCTTTACTTTCAGGCATGCTGCTAAGTCAAAATGCATATGTTTTAAACCAACAATCAATAACAAAATACAACCATGAAAATCATCCATACCAAAAACAAAAATGTATGGACCATTGAATAATCATTTTAAGCACTTGCATTTATGGGAAAAATCCAGGGATTATAAAATATAATGTTTATATAGTTTTAAATTCACTTTCCACCATTGTTTAAATATAAACCTTTATTTTACCCAGCTGTGGAATCAGAGTGTATAACTTTTTTTGTGTTCTACTTTGTTACTTATTATTTCAAATTTATGTTTCTAGAAATCATATAAATCTACCTTGTCAAAATAAATAAATAAATAAAACACATGTTGGTACATTCCTTCTCAGAATTATTCCCTAGAAATATATTTCATAGTTCTGGCAACCGCTTCTCAGAAACCTCAACCCTAATGGAAGCGTGATACACCTGTCTGCCACAGTCCTCCTGGCATTTAAAAAAAGTCGTCTGTGTTTATTTACAGATCATGTAATACATATACACTGGTGCTATGTGTGCCTTGAGCAGTGAGTCTGAGCGTTTTTCTTTGTGGTGCTTCATTATTTGTGATTTCTCATGTGCTAGCTCTTAATGCCATTTGATATTTGAGAAGCAAAACCCAGATAGTTTATGTATTTCAGAATACACATGTTATATATTACATGCTTCCCACTTAATCTCTTCCTTCTTATGCTTGCTTCATTATAGAGTTATACTTTAAAAAGAACTGTAAAGCAGTTTGTGTAAAATAACACATGTTTCTAGTATTAAAGGAATGAATGTATAAATCAGAAATTTTATATAGAGGTTAAGAGCTCAGGCTATGAAGTCAGACACACCTGCATTAAAACTAGTTGCTATGATTAACTAGCTGTGTGATTCTGTATAAATTGCTCAAACTCTTTAAGCCTCAATTTCTCCATATGTAAAACAAACACAACAGTGCCCATCTCTTAAGATTGTTATAAATTAAACAAGGTAATGTTCATAAAAAAAACTTGGTATAAGCTGGGCTTGGTGGCTCAGCCTGTAATCCCGTGCCTTTGGGAGGCTGAGGTGAGTGGATTCCCTGAGCCTGCGGGTTCGAGACCCGCCTGGGCAGCAAGACCTCATCTCTACAATAAATCAAAAAATTAGCCAGGCGTGGTAGCACATGCCTGTAATTCCGATTACTTGGAAGGCTGATGTGGAAGGATTGCCTGAGCCCAGCAGGTCGAGGCTGTGGTGGCCGGGAGCAGCCACTGCATTCCAGTCTGGGCGACAGAGTGAGACTCCAACTCAACAAACAAACAAACAAACAAAAACTTGGTATAATGGTTAGCACCAGGTAAAGTGGAAACACTAAATGAGTATTAGATATCCTTTTTTAAAAAAAAAATTAAACAGTTGTAACCAACACTTTAATCTCAAGGAGTCTCACAAAAGACATTATCAATAGCAGCATGGGAAAAAAAATCTTGCACAGTAACTCAAATTTCAGCTCCACGATGTACCCTTAAACTGGCAGAATATTGGTATTTTGAAATGTCAAATTTCCAAATAAAGAATGTTACAAACAGCCATGTATTCATATACAGCAAACACATAAGGAACTTATGACCTAAAGCAAAGTAAATTTTCTTGAAACTTATCAAATTTCATACCAACTAATTTATCAAATTCTGTACCAAATTCTGTATCAGCCTCAGTCCAGGGCAAAAACTGGCTGGATTTTTCAAACACCTCTAATTTAGTTTAACAGTGCAGCTTTTATTTTTACCTGCTACCTCATAGAAGCTTTCAAAGACTTCTGGTTCAGCTATAGCTGCATACTGTCTCCCAGCCATGAAAAGAAAGTACATCTTAGTTCAGTTTTTGACAGTTTTGTTTCTATATTTAAAAACATCACACTTCTGCTGGGCAGAATTTAGAGGCTTATTATCAGTCTATGCATAACTAAAGTTCAAAGCAAATTCAATTTTGCTAAAGGGAACATCACAGAGTGGAAATTCTTGGTATTACATGTCTCATATGATCCATTTCACGCCATGGAGAATCACACTTTTGTGGGTCACTGTTCCCAGAGACAAACACATTTGTCCTTAAGCTAAAACATCTGAAAAATGCACCAAGCTTATGAAGTCCCAAACTGAACTTGAATTTTCTGTACATATTCCTGCCAAACAAAGTTATTTCCTGCACACCACTTTTCTTGCAACTGGTCTTCTGTCTCCCTCTTCATTTGACCCAGCGGGGCCATGAGACCTTTCAGGACTGGGGCCCTGAAAGGGCTGACTCAGGCTGCAGGAGAAGCTTCTGCTCCTTGGAGGTCTGCACGAGGTAGAATCTCCTTCTGCAACAGCCATCTCGAGTGTGACCACTCTGAGAGGGTGTGGGCCAGCGGGTTGACTTCCTGTTCTACCATTTAGCAGCTCCTCTCTCATGTGGCATTCACGGGGTGTTCTTCAGTTTAGCTCTGGGGCAGCATCAGTAGTTTTTAGGGACCCTCAGAACCAAAAGAAGCAAAAATGAAGGGTTTCCAACAACCTGGACACTTTGGAGTTGTCCATGGTAGAAAAGGCCTGTTCCAGGTCAGCCTTGTTGGCATCGAGTCCAAGATCAACTAACAGAAACCTGACAATCAAGTGAACGGGAATCACATGAAAATGTGAGGTTCCACTCCATGCGCTCCCGAGTCTTACCCTTCATCCTGGAGTCCCACTCACGCCCTCACTTACCGTGTCCATGAAATGGCAATGAGTATGGTTATTGTTAGGGTACTGTGGGGTGAGGGTGGAGAGGTGCAGGGAGGTGCAGCACCGCCAGAGCCAGCAAGCCGGGGTGCGTGCTGGGAACCCAGAGATCCAAGCAAATGCAAAGAATTGCAACACAAAGAGGTGAGAGGAAAAACAGATTTATTTAAGAAAGTTTCACCTCCCACAGACAGGGAGTGGGCCTACACTCTAGGTGAGTGTGGCGTCATAGACCCCCAGAGTCCTGGCTTAAATCCTTTTCTTGGAGATATTGCACATGACTGCCATGACTGCTGTGACTTCCTTATCGATCACCTGTGGATGTCTTGGAAAGCCTGTGACACAGAGACCCATTAATGTCCATCCACATTATCATAGGCCCTAGAGAAGGGCGTGACAAGGATTCTAATTCTCCTGCACCTTCCCAAACAACAATTCTGAGACTTAATGGAGTGTGTACTTCCCCTTATCTCCTAGGCATTCCCAATGGGTAGCTTTGGAGGATCCTTGGCTTCCCTGTAGATAGTGCCCAATTTACTGGAAGATCGAATCCCCATCTGCTCCCCCTCTGAGCTGTTATAACTTTTGAAGTTACAAGTTTCATGACTTTTACAGTCCTTGCCCAATGCATGATGTCTTAGGCCTTATAAATTTCCTTTACTCTAGGAAATCTTGATTGCCACTATGAGATACCTCTGATACCTGAAAGTCTGTTCCTGAAAAGACAAAGTCGGTAAAGTTAATTTTACCTATAGTGTGTATTTCTTCAAAAGCATAGCTTCTACTTTCTCATCATTGTGTCAGGATTTAACAAGATGAAAAATGGCTTCCCACTCTCTGCCTGTCCTTTCGGTTATGATGTAGGTGAACACATAAAAAATACAAAGTGAAACCGACCCAACTTCAACATATAACCAATGGGTACCATATTTTTTTATAAACATAGAATTAACCCTCCCAGTCTTGAAGCTTGAAACTTACTTTTGTGTTATCTGAGTTCCTTTCTGAGGAAACTGACCCTCAGGTCTAGAGTATCAAGGAACTGAAACTCACCAGAACATCACATCCAGTCAGTGAGATGCCAGATCCCTTCCTAATTCTTGTCTACCAATTCCTTTACCTTAACCCTCTCTAACTCCTGTTTACAAAACTCTCTTCCTCACCCCTCCCCAATTCCTACTACCAATTACTCTTCCTCCCTTCTCCCCAATTCCTATTCACCAACTCCTCTTCCTCACTCCTCTCCAATTCCTGCTTACCAAATCCTCTTCCTTACCCCTCCCTAGTTCCTATTGTCATTCCAGGAACATTCCTACATTCCAGCCCCACTACATAAACCCCTGACTTTGAGAATGAATCTCCAGTTCTCCTTGGCTGATGTCATTGAAATCAAAAACCTCTTCCCTAGCAATAATCGTTGTCTCAGTGATTGGCCTTCTGTGTAAGCAAGCAACAGGACTCCACCAAACCCCTGTTGTTTTGGTAACAAAAGGGTAATCCCAAATGGTGGCTATTCTGGGCGATTGATTTATAGACTTTTTCTTTTGAGTTTAACTTTCTTTTTAATTGTTTTATAATAATATAATAATGTCCCAACACACAATAACATAAGTCACTTAAAAACAACAGAAGCTTCTATTCTAAGTTTATTCCTTTTGAAACTCCCTAAACATACACTAAGCCTTATTAGTTGGCCGTGGTTATGACATGCATGTTAGATACTAGGAAAAACATGCTGTAGATGGGCAGAATCCTGCACCTTCTTGTTATAAGGCAAGTCAGGATCAGGACAGAGTCAGGAGGAATGATATCGACTATGTCCTGTCACTTTCTGGATAAATGCCATATATCACCGTTTTCTCTTCCTGAACACCACCTCCAGCACACACCACTTAGGCGGCTTGTTATTGTGCCACTCTTGTTCCATTGAGGTGCAACGAGCCATGAAGAAATCCCTCCCCGGGGAGCTTATGATGAGATACTACAGTCTTCTCTGAAACCAGGAATATATGAGGCCCGTCTGTCTTCTAGGGAACTGCTTTCACCCTAGGGATGAGGGGGAGGGCCAGGTGGCCAGGGCACCTGCCACCTGCAGGTCCTGACTTTCCTAAGCTTGTTAAGTATTCAGGTATAATTCTTTGCAGAGGATGATACAATTTATATTATTGACCAGGTGATTTTAAAATTATGCGACCTAACTGTAAAGTATAAATTTAATTAAGAGGGTGGTGACGTAAATGGATCTCATCATTTTAGTTTTCAGCATGAAACCAATTTGCACATGAGGAAGCCTTTAATGTCCCAATGCTCCCATTTAAAAAAGAGATCTTAACTTTCACTTGGACCATTTCATGGCCTCTAGGATGTGTCTACCAAATTTTCAAAGATATCCTAGTTGGTATTTTAGAATCTTTATTATTTTAAATATATATGTATGTGTGTGTAAATTTTGAATAATGGTCTAGAGATTGATAAAAAATGATTCATAAGCTGCTCTTTTTTTTTTTTTTTTTTTGAGTCAGGGTCCCACTCTGTTGCCCAGGTTGGAGTGCAGTGGCACGATCACTGTTCACCACAGCCTTGACCTCACTGGCTCAGCCAATCCTCCCGCCTCAGCCTCCTGAGTAGCTGGGACTACAGGTGCATGCCACCACATCTGGCTAAATTTTTATTTTTGTAGACACGAGGTCTTGCTATGTTATCTAGGCTGGTCTCAAACTCCTAGACTCAAGCAATCCTCCCGTCTCAGCCTCCCAAAACGCTGAGATTATAGGTGAGAGCCACCAAAGCCATTCCATAAACAATTTTTAATAATTAGCTAGATGTCCATTTGTCATTGGGCCTTGGAGTTACTTTTGCTTTGCTTTTCTTGCCTTGCATGAAACTATTTAATAATAGTAGTGAATAAACTCTTTTCCATTGTATTTTTTTAATTCAATTTTAATTTTTCTCTTTGGTTAGTGAATTTATATTTAGCAGTCTTTGTTAACACGATTTTTTTCTCATCAAAGTTTTCTTACCATATGGACCAAAAGTAATAGAAGATTAAGTATCATATACTATTCAAAACTATTCTTTGTCTCCTTACTCTGATGTCCTTCACGTTACTTCATCATTTTCAAGTCAAACTTTTCTCCTCACTAAAGCCTCATGTTGATGGAGATAAACTGCTGAGCTGTTCACACATAGTTTCTTAACATTCTAACTTGTCCAATATGAATAAAGTCATGCAATATCATCTTAAATGGGGTAATTATCATCAAGAATCTGAAAGCCTTTTTTTAATTTTAGTAAAACAGCTACAGATACATGTATATTTGCGTATTTTGAGAAAAACTATTTTGAAACATTTCAGGTCAGCAAATTAATAGAATCCAAGTTTTGTCCCACAAAGCCAAAGAGTATATTTCAAGTCTCATTTTTATGGTAGGATGGAGGGGGAGAGAAACACAAGGGAGACAGAGAAAGAGAGAGAGAGAGAGAGAGAGAGAGAAACAGACAAAAGTGTCCTGGGAAGAAGTTTTGGAGAAACACAAAGCAAAAGAAACCACCCAAACAAACAAACAAACAAAAGAGAAAAGGAGTCAATAAATGCTGAGATTGGTTCTAGTATAAGAAAAGTACCCCATCTCATATTATTTCAATTATTTTTGAACCTCGAATTAATGCTAATTGACTTACTGACAGTTTTAAAATGTTCCCTTCTCCACTGGACAGATTTTTTTCCCCCAAATATTGTTTGCTCTCCCCTTGGAATTCCAGAAATTTCATCTAGGCATGAAGGAGCAACTTAGGGTTAACATACATTCGTTCATCTCCTCACAGTGTCCTGTCCATGAATTTACCGGATACATAGCCTCAGTGGCCCTCTGGATTTATAGCTTATTGAATTACCCTTATTTTCTCCTGTGCAAAACTATGACCATCTCATTCCACAGTGTCTGAAGTCAGAATCAGTTTACTTTTTGAGTCATTTTCTTCCTATCAGATACAGATTTTTTTTCTTACAAATATTCTATCAGGCACAATATATGGAAGAACAGTATACAAGGTAGAGAAAACACTGAGGAAATCAACATTTTACCTGCTATTCACAAATTGCCAACCATCCTTTAAATCTTTGGGTAGCCTGTAAAAAAGTAAGGGAGGACTTTTTTTGTGGGTGATAATGTCATCATCAAAGTAATACATGAAGCACTTCAGGCTTTATGGAGAGGATCCAGTCATCGACAATGCCCGAGAATGGGGTTGACTTTCCTGGAAGAGGAAAGATGGGTTTTTAGTGCTGCTTTCACTTTTCAAAGTAAAAGGTCTACATGCCAGGTTATTAGTTTTATTTACTGGTCTTAAAATTAGATACAGGATCACCTAACAGTGACAGGGGCAGGGTGATCTACTGGCAGTTCAGACCTATGACAAATTGTTGTTGGCCAGCTCATGGGTCCAGTGGGTTTGGGGGCCAGTACCCTTCCAGAAGAGTTTGCGGGAAGTGGATCTTGTTCTCATTCTCCCAAGTGGCTAAACTCCTGCACTTGCGTCCATCCTCTTTGAAGCCTTCTCTAACCTTAAAGTTGATCTCCATGGTGCTTACCATGGTGGACGTCTTGATGCAGAACTGATCCCGGTCCTGGCAGATCTCCACGTGCGGCTTGGACGCAGTCGTCACTGCCACTTTTCTCAGGTTGGTGTTCAACCCAGTACCTTGAGTAGCTGGTTGAAATTCTCCCTGCTGCACATCTTCTAGGTGCCGGTTAAGTTGGGCATGGTGGCGGAGGTGGCGGGGGCAGCAGATGCGGACAGCGGCCACACAGTTGGCACTCTCTAAGCCTGCAAGGTAGACTGAACATGTGCTCTTTTTACAGCAACTGACTGTTCAACAAACATTTACCAAGCACCTACTGCATGCCAGGCCCCAGAGATGCAGCTTCCTACTATGTGCCAGGATCTTCCTAGTGTGCTGGATAGCATGATCATCATCATCCAATGGTTGATAAGCTGCAAAGCCGAGTCTCAGAGATGTTAAGGATTTACTCCAGATGCACAGCTTATAAAGAATAAAGCCAGGATCCCAACTTAGGCTCTCTAATGCCAGCACTCAGTTGCTTCACATGCAACAAACTTTGAGGGTTTTATCAAGAACTGGAGCTAGAGCTGGAAAACGGGAGTTGATTTTTGTGCACAGACCTCATAATTTCAATTTGGGCATCAATATTTTCTTGACCCAGGACAGGTGACTCTACTTCTCTGAGCCTCAGTTTCTTCGTTTGTGCAATGGGGATGTTAACAGTGCCAACCTCACGGGGTTGTCCTGAAGATTAAATGTGTTAACTCACAAGAAGCACTTGGAGAAAAGTGAGCACTAAGTCTTGTGAACTATTTATTATTTAGAATTGTGTTCTACTAAATTTTCATTTCTCCAGGGAGCATTTTTAAACATTCTCTCTTTCTGACTTTGGAGGATGGTGAGACAAAATAGCAGCAGCTGTTCAGCTGTTGGTATCAAAGGAAGGAAGCTACCCAAAAAGGCAGTAGAAAAACATTATTACTCCCTGAGCCACTGAAAAAAATGAAAACAGAGAGCATATACTATGCCAAGTTTCCAAAAACCACATAGAATAACACCCACATCCTGTACATTGAACCCAAGACAGTGACACAAGGGTTAGAGTAAAACGAATGGGACACGATGACACTGTCGCATCCTCTGAGGTCACCGCGCCTGTTCCCAGCCATCATCTCCCTGCCCATTCTCAGCCATCCTCTCCCCACCACACACACCTGCCCACATACAGCCCTGCTCAGGGCTGTGATTAGGCTGGCTCTCCAGCCTCCACTCACCATGGGGTGGTGTCTCTTGTAGCTGCCTCCTCTCCCTCAGTGTCACTCCATCCCAGCCTCTGTTAGACAACCCAAAACCATGCCAATTTCTCTGAATCCTAAACACAATTTTTATGGACGCCTTCATAGCAGCAGGTGGTAAGGAAGAAAGCACACAAATTCCAACAGCAATGGCATGGGAGTGGTTTTGAATTGATCTGTCAGGGCAAAGCCACTGAGGAATGCGCCGAGGCTCCAGACTTGTGGAAACTGCACTCCTAGAAAATGATCTTAGGACAGAGCTTCTTTTAACTTCAGTCTGCGTTTCTTTTTGCAGTTTTCCTTTTATTTGTGTAATAAGTTTTGACCTTCTTTTTGTGGAAAGTTTTGACATTTCTCTTTAAGATATCTAAATAGGAGAACTTTTCCTTCCTGTGAAAAAGTGTGTGTGTATGTGTGTGTGTGTGTGTGTGTGTGTGTGTGTACACACAAGTGTACCTTGTAGAGGTAGATGAGAAGGTACTAGCATTTCTAGTTCTTACTTTTTAGCAAATTTTCGAGACCTTGGCCACATCTTTTCCTCACTGAGGGCATTACATTTCTCTTATTATGCCCAGCAACAGGGTTATAAAATGTTATGCTCCCATGATTTTACAAGAATGGATATTGTGGATAAAAGCTTTCCCAGACACACGCAAGCTGAGAAAATTCATTATTACTAGATCTGCCATACAAGAAATGCTAAAGAGAACTCTTCAAGAAAAAAGAAAGGATACTAGTTAGTAATATGGAGCATAAAACTCATTGGTAAAATAATACATTGGGCCCCTTGTATTCATGGGTTCTGCATCCGTGGATTCAACTAACTGTGGGTCAAAATGTTTATAAAAAAGAAAACATTTGTATTCAACATGTACAGACTGTTTTCCTTGTCATTATTTTCCTAACAATACAGTATAACCACTATTTACATAGCAATTACATTTTAGTTATTGTAATTATTTTAGAGATGATTTGAAGTATATGAGAGGATGTGTGTAGGTTAAAAACAAGAACTACACCATTTTACAGAAGAGATTTGAGCAGCTGTGGATTTTGATATTCATGGGAAGTCCTGGAACCAATTCCCCATGGATACCAAGGGATGAATGTACACAGTTGCATCCCGAAAACACCAATACCATAATGGTGGTACATAAATCATTTATACTAAAGTATGGAAAAGACAAAATATTTAAAATAACAATGGCTGCAATAAGTTGTTAAGGGATATACAGCATAAATATGTAAATTGTGGTATCAAAAACAATTTGTGGGAGAAAAGAGCAAAGATGCAGAACTTTTAAATGCAAGGCAAGTTAAATCATCATCAGCTTGAAATAGACTGGAGTAACTGTAAGATGTCTCATGTAAGCCTCATGATAATCACCAAGCAAGGACCTAGAGTCGATACACAAAAGATAAAAGATGAGGAATCAAAGCCCACCAGTGCAGACAATCATTTAACCCCAAAGGAAAAAACATGAGAGGAAGAAAGGACAAACCAGCCCAAACAGTCAAAAGATGATTCACAAAATGGCAGTAGCAGGGCACTGTCTATCATTCATGATCTTGAATGTAAATAGATTAATTTCTTCAATCAAAAGGAGTGCTGCCTGCAAGACCCTCACTTCACCTGTAAAAATATATGTAGATTAAAGGTGAAGAGATGGAAGAAGGTATTCCTTGCTATTGGAAACCAAAAGAGAGCAAGGATAGCCATGCTTATACTAGATGAAAAGACCTCAGGTCAAAAACTGTACAAGAGAAAGAAAGTCATCGTATAATTATAAGGTGGTCAGTTCATCAAAAGAATAAAACAATTGCAAATACATATGTACCCAACATCGGAGCACCTAAACGTACAAAGTCATCTTCTAGTCCTGAAGGAAGAGAGAGACAGAAATGCAGTAATACTAGGGAATTGCAGTATCCCACTTCCCACAGCAGACAGAGTGTCCAGACAGAAAATCAGTTAGGAAACATAAGACTGGTACAAACTTTAGACCAAAGATACTTAACAGATGCACATAGAGCATTCCATCCATCCATAGCAGAATCCACACTCTTCTTATGCTCACACAAAACATCCTGCAGGACAGATTATAGGGTGGGTCACAAAGCAACTCTCACCACATTTTAGAAGATGGAAATCACATCAAGTATCTTTTCTGACTATAATTGTGTGAAACTAGAAATCAATAAGAAGAAGAATTTCAGAAAATTCATAAATATGTAGAAATTAAATAACATACTCCTGGGAAATAAAAAAGGAACCTTAAAAATATTTTGGCCAGGAGTGCTTGCTCAGGCCTGTAATCTCAGTACAATAATATTAGTTTAACATTGGAAGATCATTCAATGTAAGTCACACTCAGAGAAAGTATGTGATCATCTCAATAGGCACAGGAAAAAGCTAATGAAAATCAGCATCTTTTCATGTTAAAAACTAATTAAACAAAGAAGATAAAGGAACTTATTTAACCTGATAGTGTGTGTATATGAAAAATCTACGGCTAACCTGGTACTTAGTGAGTATTGAATGTCATCTCCTAAGATTGGAGCAGCATAAAGACAACTGTTCTCATTATTCTTTGCTCAATATTGGCCTGGATATTCTAGCAATGAAATAAAGAAAACAAAGAATAAAAAAATAGCAAAACTGGAAAAGAAGTAAAACTTTCTTAATTCTCAGCTGATGTGATTGTATATAAGGTCAATCCAAAGGAATCTACAACTACTACTAGACCCAATAAGCAAATTCAAGACACAGAATCAATACACAGAAATAGATTATATTTTTATGTCATAGAAGTTTAAAATTGGGAAATGAAATTTAAAATCTATACTATTTACAGTAGCCTTGAAAATATAAATTGCCAAGAATAAATATAATGGAAGATATTTTAAAAGATCTCTGTAATGAAAATGATATAACTTTGCCAACACTTATTAAAGTATGTCTAAATATATGGAGAAATAGTCCATGCTCATAGGTTGGAAATCTCAATATTTAAAAAATGTCACTTCTTTGAAAATTGATTAATTCAATTTAATTTCAGTAAAAATCCCAGCAGTATGTTATATAGAAATTGACAAGTCGATACTAAAATGTATATGGAAATTAGAATAGCCAAAATGACACTGACAAAGAGCAGAGTTCCACTATCTGATTTCAATACTTATTATAAAGTCATTAATTAAGAGAATGTGTTATTGCTGTGAGTACAGACAGAAAAATGAAACAGAAGAGAGAATCTGAAATTTGACCTAGGACAATACATCAATAGAATCTCTACAAAGACACCAATGAAATTCAGTATAACACAAAGTCTTTTCAACAATTGTTTTGGTCCATCCAGATTTAGGTATGGGCAAAAATGAATCCTGACCCATGCCTCACACGCACAAATTAACTCAAGATGGTTTGGATCCCTCAGTGTAAAAGTGAAAACAATAGCTCGCCGGGTGCAGTGACTCAAGCCTGTAACCCCAGCACTTTGGGGGACTGAGGCTAGGGGATTACCTGAGTCCAGGAGTTCAAGACCAGCATAGGCAATTTGGTGAGACCTCATCTCTACTATATATATATATATATAAATTTATATATATATAAGTTTATATTTATATATAAATTAGCTACTTGGAAGGCTGAGGCAGAAGGATCACCTGAGCCCAGCGGGTCAACGCTGTGGTGGCCGTAAGCATGCCACTGCCCTCCAGCCTGGGTGACAGAGTGATACTCTGACTCAAAAAAAAGTGAAAACAATAAAGTTCCTACAAGGACTTACAGGGTAATAGCTTTGTGTTCTTGATATAGACAAATATTTATTCAACAGGATGAAAAAGCATTAAACACACACACACACACAGACACACACACACACAACCTTTCTAAACTGAATGTTGACAAAGTTAAAAAACATCTATTTCTCACAAAACTGTTGAGTAATGAAAAAAGAAAACTACAGTGGGGAGAAGCTTTTCTCCTTTGTATATCAAGGCTGTTCAATGGACTTCTACATACAAATAACAAAAAATCAAATAACCAAATAAAATGGGCAAAATATTGTACAGATACTTCCTGAAAGAGGAAACGTGAATGTTCAACAAGGTAAATATAAAAAGATGTTCAACATTATAGGCAATTGAGAAATGCAGATCTCAGCCACAGTGAGATGCTGCTACATGTTTCATAGAGGACTAGAATTCTAGCAAGTGGCAAAGTATGTGTGGCTGGGCATCTCATGCAGTGCTGGCAGGCATATGAACTGGCATAACCAATCTGAGAATCTGCTAAATTGGCTTCTTATAAAATTATATATACCCGGAACCAATCATGCTGCCCATCAAAACTGGACTGGATTTTTAAAAGTGTGGCATATACACGATGGACAATTATGCAGACATAAAGAAGAACGAAATTATGGACTTCACAGCAACTTGGATGGATTTAGAACTGAGTACCACATGTTCTCACTCATAAGCAGACCCTGAACATTTGCCATAATGCTGTAAGAAAGGGATTGGCAGTAGCCAGAAACTGCCAGTGGGGGCGTGCAGGGACATAACATCAATAAGCATACTTGATCTCAAACCAGGCGAAGTGGGGACGAAATGGAGGCCCAAATTTACCTATACGATGACCACTTGTATACCTAATCCCAAATTGTACCCCACATCTTTAAAATAATAAATAAATAAACCCTTACTCTATGCTCCACTAATTCATCTTAGTTATTTCTTCTCCCACATAAGAATACATATTTACCTAAAGACTTGAACAAGAATGTTTGTTTGAGCTTTATGCATAATAAAGAAACACTGAAATGAACCCAGTGGCCATCAAAAATACATTTTGGTTTATTCATATAATAGAATGTTACTCAGGAATTAAAAAGTGTAAACCATTAATTCTTACAACATAGATAAATCTCAAAATATTATATGGAAAAATGTGAATCATACATAACAGAAGTTCTGCTCATTTCCATTGCATGAAATTCAAGAACATGCAAAATGAGTGTGCTGGAATAGAAATGAAAATAGTGTTTTGCTCTGAGCCAGGAGAGTAAAGGCAGAGAGATTTGATCTACAATAGATCAAATTTGATCTAGAAAATTCTGCACGGTGGGGGTGTTGGTCTGTAGTGTGACCGCAGTGTTGGCTATGTGGGCATACCCATTTTTCATAACCCACTGACTCAATTGTATTTTTAAGATTCTTTTATTTTAATGTATGCTATCCCTTATCAAAATGCTTAGATATCAATCAATGTAAATCACCCACACTAATAGAACAGAGGGGAAAGCAGGTAATCATCTCAACAGGCACTGAAAAAAACCCTTGATGACATTCATCATTATTCATGATAAAAACAAACTAGCAGTAGAATATTCTTCTTTATTTGTTATTTATTTTTAATTGAAAATAACAATTGTATATATGTATAAGTTAGGATGTGATGTTTTGATCTATGTGTGCATTATAGAAAGACTCAATCAAGCTAATTAACATACCGATCACCTTACCAACTCATCATTTCTTTTTGTGATGAGAATGTTGACAATCTATTCTTTCAGCAGTTTTGAAATGTACATTATAATCAACTGTGGTCACCATAGATTGTAATAAATTATGAAAACTTTAGGTTTTGTACCCTTTGATCAAGAGTTTTCCTTTCTCCTCCCCTCTTCCTCCCACCTCCAGGCTCTGGTAACCACCTTTCTTCTCTGTTTCTATGAGATCAAGTCTTTTAGATTCCACATGAATGAGATGATTCGGTATTTGTCTTTCTGCACCTAGCTTATTTCATTTAGCATAATGCTCTCTGGTTCCATCCAAGTGGCTGCAAATGAGAGAAATTCTGAAGAGAACATTCTTAATCTAACTGGATTTATTCAAATGTATATAAGCATTACATTTAACAGTGAAATGTTTAAAATATTCACCCCAAAGTAGAAATGCTTTTGAATAAGACAAGAATGCCGACTATTACTATTCCCTTTTTTGTTATTCTTAAGTGCCTAGGCAGGTCAGTAAGTTAAGAAAAAAATGACAAAAGGTATCAGGAATAAATACAACTCACTCACAGATGATGGCATTTTATTCACAGCATATCCAAGAGAATATACAGATAAACTAGTAGAACTAGTATAAATGACTTTAACAGGATTGATAGATATCAGGCTAAAATTCACAATCAATCTTATTTCTATAAAGTAACAAAAGAAAAATTATAAAACATTTCCAAAATTTACTATTAATAAAAATGTAAAAATGTCAAAAAAGTAATTCTGGGAAGATGGCACTAGTGGTATATTTTTTAATCTGCAAAAGTGCACCCACAAAATCCTAGAACAACTAAGATAGTCCAAGTCAATAGAAAAGATAAACAAAAACTAGATAACAATATATCCTCATAGAACTCGAAATATGAGTAGGGGAGCAAATCCCACTTAAAGCGACGAGTTGGACATCAGTCCAGCATCTGTGTAGGAGGAAATGGGGGAAGTGAATGGAGTCCTTGCTGAGATGCCAAAATAACCAATAGATACTGAAAAAATAGCAGGAGGGTTTGACAATGGTGGCTCACGCTGGGTGGATTTGCATTTCCGATAGATGTCATCGCAAATGGTCCTCAGTGTGTCTGGAAGGGCCACTGGTGCCTTGGCCCTAAGAACTCTCAAAAATAACCAGTGAAAGCCCTTGTTAATAAAGCCTTATCTTGGGAGAAACTGCTGAGAATACAACCCAAACTGAGCAATAAAGGATTACAAAGGAAAAGGAAGTCCCAGATAAGAGTGAGAGGTGGAAAACAGAGATGGCCCCCCATCTGAATGTCTTTTATTTCTTCTTTTTATTTATTTATTTTATTATCATTTTTTATTATAAAGATGTGGAGTACAATTCAGGGTTAGGTATACAAACATAGATTATGCAGGTACCCTTGTTGATGAGGTATGCTCTCCTCCAGCAGTTTCCCTCAACTGGCAATCCCACTCCCCCACCCCAACAGTTTCCCATTACCATCAAATGCTTTCTTATAGTATTGTAATAGTCTGAGGTCCACTTATGAGTGAGAACATATGGTACTCTGTTCTTTGTTTCTGTGATAGATCATTGAGTAAGATCAACTCCAAATCCATCCAAGTTGCTGTGAAGTCCATATATTTGTCCTTCTTTATGGCTGCATAATATTCCATTGTGTACATGTACCACATTTTCTTTATCCAGTCCAGCTTCGATGGGCAACATGGTTGATTCCATGTTTTTGCTACTGTGAATAGAGCTGCAACAAACATACGTGTGCAGGTATTGTTTTTGTAGAATGATTTGAGTTTCTCCAGGCATATTCCCAATAGGGGAATTGCTGGGTCATATGGAAGATCACTTTCTAGTTCTTTGAGAAATTGCCACATTGTCTTCCAAAGAGGTTGCACCAGTTTGCATTCCCACCAGCCATGTAGAGGCGTCCCTTTTTCTCCACATCTTCGCCAGCATCTGTTGTTGTTTGTTTTATTAATGATGGCCATTCTTATTGGGGTTAGGTGGTATGACAATGTGGTTTTGATTTGCATTTCTCTGATGATGAGTGAGGCTGAGCACTTTTTCATGTGTCTGTTGGCTGCCCATATATCTTCTTTTGAGAAGTGTCAGCGGGACCTGGTGTCTCAGCCTGTAATCCTGTGCTTTGGGAGTCTGAGGTGAGTGGATTGCCTGAGCCCATGGGTTCGAGACCCACCTGGGCAACTAGGTGAGACCTCATCTCTACAATAAATTTTAAAAAAAACCCAATTAGCCGGGTGTGGTAGCGCGTGCCTGTAGTTCCAGCTACTTGGAAGGTTGTGGCAGAAGGATCACCAGAGCCCAGCAGGTCGAGGCTGCGGTGGTCCGAGCAGCCACTGCACTCCAGACTGGGTGACAGAGTGAGACTTCAACTCAAAAAAAAAAAAAAAAAAGAGAGAAGTGTCTATTCATGTCTTTCGCTCACTTTTTAAAGGGGCTGTTTACTTTTTTCCTTTCAGTGTGTTTGAGTCCCTTGTAGATACTAGATGTTAGGCCTTTGTCAGATATAGAGTTGGCAAATTTTTTTTCCCCATTCTGTGGGTTGTCTCCCTGATCTCTTGATGGCTGCTTTTGCTTTGCAGAAACTTTTCAGTTTAATGAGGTCCCACTTGTCTATCTTATCTCTTATGGTATGGGCATCTGAAGTTTTGATCAGGAATTGGTTTCCTATTCCAATTTCCATAAGGATGTCTCCTGTGTTTTCGGATTCTTATAGTTTGAGGTTTTACATTTAGTTCTTTGATCCATTTAGAGTTGATTTTGTGTATGGTTATAGGTGGAGGTTTTGTTTTAATCTTCTGCATATGGTCAGCAAGTTTTCCCAGCACCATTTACGGAATAGGTTCTCCTCTCCCCAGTGGTGGTTGTTGGAGGCTTTGTCAAAGATGAGTTAGTTGAGGAATTGAGGCTTTACTTCTGGAAT
>NW_007260294.1:1363874-1392316 GCF_000164805.1 Carlito syrichta
CCAGGCGGGTCTCGAACCCGCAGGCTCAGGCAATTCACTCACCTCAGCCTCCCAAAGGCGTGGGATTACAGGCTGAGCCACCGAGCCCGGCTGGTATTTCTTTTTTTTGGTGGCTATTATGAATGGGATTGTGCTTTTTATTTGGTTCTCTGCCTGCTTGTTGTTGGTGTATAGGAATGCAACTGTGTTTTGCACATTTATTTTGTTTCCTGAGACTTTGCCAAAGTCCTTTGTCAGTGCAAGAAGATTTTTGACAGATTCTCTTGAATTTTCAAGATATAAGATCATATCATCAGCAAAGAGGGATAACTTAACTTCCGCTTTTCCTATTTGGATATCCCTGACTTCCTTCTCTTGTCTAATTTGCCGAGCTAGGACTTCCAACACAATGTTGAAGAAGAGGGATGAGAGTGGGCAACCTTGTCTTGTTCCAGTTTTCAGGGGAAATGTTTCCAGTTTCTGTCCATTTAGCAACATGTTAGCTGTGTGTTTATTGTAGATGGCGCTTACAATTTTGAGGTATGTTCCTTCTATACCTAGGTATTTGAGAGTTTTTATCAAGAAGGATGCTGGATTTTATCAAAAACTTTTTCTGCATCTAATGAGATAATCATGTGGTTCTTGTTTTTACATCTGTTAATGTATTTAATGGTATTTATGGTCTTGCAAACGTTGAAACAGCCCTGCATTCTGGGAACGAAGCCCACTTGGTCATGGTGGATTATTTTTGAGATGTGTTTTTGGATCTGATTTGCTAGAATCTTGTTGAGGATTTTTGCATCTA
The DNA here is from genome assembly GCF_000164805.1 of Carlito syrichta. NCBI lineage: Eukaryota > Metazoa > Chordata > Mammalia > Primates > Tarsiidae > Carlito > Carlito syrichta. The sequence goes on from NW_007260294.1 coordinate 1,364,659, forward strand.
TGTTCATAAAGGATATTGGCCTGTAGCTCTCTTTTTTTGTTGGATCTTTACCCGGTTTAGATATCAGTGTGAGGTTAGCTTTGTAAAATGATTTGGGGAGAATTCCATCTTTCTCAATTGCCTGGAATACTTCCAGTAGGATTGGTATCAGCTCCTCCTTGTACGTTTGGTAGAATTCTGCTAGAAAGCCATCTGGTCCAGAACTTTTTTTGGTAGGTAGTTTTCATATGACAGAGTCAGTTTCCTGGGTTGTTATTGGTCTATTTAGTGTCTCAATGTCTTCTTCCTTTTTTTTTTATAGAGTCAGGGTCTTTCTCTGTTGTCCAGACTGAAGTGTAGTGGTGTGATCATAGCTCACTGTAACCTCCAATTCTTACACTCACATGATCCTCCTGCCTCTACCTCCCTAAACACTGGGATTACAGGCATGTACCACTACCTGGCAAGAGATGGGGAATCTCATCCAGCAAGCCCATTGTATTTTTAAGTAACTTCGTTGCAACAGCAGAACTTTGAATGTATAAAATTAGAAAAACTATCTTAAACCATAGATTCCTTCTAAAAGTTTAAAACAATTTGATTTATGCAAAAATAGGCAACAGAAAAGTTTGAAAGTCAAATTTCCTAACATGTGGAATCTAAAAAAGGTGGTAGTTCAACTTTGACTTGAACTCAAACTCCAGGTCACTGGAGTGAAGCTTTTGGAAGATGTTGGTCAAAAGACACATTAGTCAGATGGAGAGGTGAGTTCAAGAGTACAATACATGAATTGTGTTCTTGAAAATGATTAACAGAGCAGTTTTATGTGTTCTCACCACAAAATAAGTATGTGAGGTAATGCATGTGTTAATTAGCTCAAGTCACCCATTTTACAATGTATGCATATTTCAAAATAGCATGTTGTACACAATAAGTACATTCAATATTTCTTCCAATTAAAAAAATTCCTTTTAAAGTTCACAAAGGTCAATTTAAAAAGAATGAGAAACAAATAACCCTGAATTTTAGTGGCATAATATCTAGAAAGTTATGAGGAAGAGGGAGAAACTCTAATATTGTATTTCAAAATGAATAAAGATATTGCAATTTTATTGAAGACATATCAAAATCAGAATAATAAAAACTCAGAAACAAAGTGATAGAACTGATTAATTAATTGGAACCACAAGAAAAATTATTTTTCAGAAATGAAACTAAACTAGAAGAACAATAGAATGAATAAACAGACAATGGCTTAAGAGAAAGGAGAACAATTTTAAAATAATGATAATAAAAGATAAAAAGAATTACACAAAATATGACAAAGCAGTGTGTGCTCAAAGAAACTCCCCAAAGCAGTTGGGAGTGCATTAAAATTAAGAACTCCTGCTTATCAGAAGACACCACTAAAAGCGTGAATAGGAAACCATCATGTGGGGTAAGATATTTACAATACATGGCAAGACAAAGGGCTTTGTTCAATATAGAAAAATGTCTGACAATTAAATAAGGAAAAGACAAAATATTCCAAAAATTGATCAGAAGATTAAATGAGCACTTCCCAACGAGCATATCCAAATGCTCTTAAACATGAAAACCATCCAGCTTTAGTAATCTTCAAAATAAAGCAATGATAAGAGAACATTACTTATCACAGAATGTCTTAAACAGACTGAAAATACCACATGCAGTCCTATGCTGCATAACAACTCATAAGGGACTACATATATGTGTTGGTCCCATCAGGTTATAATACCCTATTCCTTACTTTGCCTTTCCTATATTTAGATACAGATCCTTACCACAAGAAAAACTATTTTTCAGAAATGAAACTAAAGTACAAGTATTCATTATGGTAACACTCTATACAATTGTGTAGCCTAGAAGCGACAGGCTATACCACCTAGCCTAGATGTGCAGTAGTCTAGACCACCTAGGTTTGTGTAAGTACACTCTACAATGTCCTACAACAGTGAAGTCACCTAATGACACATTTCTCAGAAGGAATCCCCATTAAGTGTCTCAGGACTGTACAGTCAAAAATGTACAGCAACAGGAGATTTTTATCATTACAAATGCGAGTGCTAGTTGGTTTAACCACTTTGGAAAATTGGCAGAATGTATTAAACCTGACCACATATGAGACACCAATTTCTCTTCTGAATGTATATATCTACCAGAAATGTAGGCATCTGTGCACCAAAGTCAAATGCAAGAATGTTCAGAGTCCTGTTATTTGTAAGTTTGTAATAGCTCCAAACAGGAAATATTCCAAATGTCTAACAACAGTAGAAAGGCTAAATGATCTTTGGTTTTAGAATATCCATGCAATGAACGATTATATGGCCATACAAGTAAATGAACTACACTATATGCAACAACGTGGGTGAATCTAGCAAGCAAGATTAAACAAAAGAAATATGATACAAAGTAATACATACTGTATAATTACTGTAAGCAAGTCTATTCTATGATGAGAGAAATGGCAATTAGTAATTACCTTTTGGGAAAAGAGAAAAATTAGTGATCGAAAGGGAGGTTCTGTAATGATGGGTAAAACTTTATTTCTTGGTCTGTGTGGTAGTTATTCAAGGGTGTTTATTTTGTGATGATTTGTTGGGTTCTCCCCTGTGGTCTGTGTAATTCTGTGTGTATATTTTTAAAGTGCAAAATAAAAATATAAAATTGTTAACAGTTGCTACCTATGATGGTGAGAATATATGTTTGTCATCTTATTCTTCATATTTTTCTGTATCTCATAAGGTTGCCAAAAGAAAAAAACTAAAGACACACACACACACACAGCACTAAAAAAGCATACATTTTAAGAAAGGAAAAATGGTATTAAAATTGTAATACTCAACATTTACAGTTAACAAAAGATGATCACAAGTCATTGTTTGACTTCTGCAAATACAAGAAGAGCTCATAGTGGTTCCCATCAGCATCCAGACACTTCTGATTACAGAGAACATTTCTCAAAATCACTTAAAATGTGCATATATTTTTTGGCACCACCAGTGTGGGTGTGTCTGTTGTGTGTAATATTTCATATATATGGATAACTTTTTAAGAAAATGAAATTTTTTTAATGACCTTTTTGGAAATAAAAATCTAAATAGACCATAGTCTTTTAAAGAAATACAGACATTTTCAAAGAGCTCTCACAAAAAAGTACCAATTCCAGATAATTCTTCAGAAAAATTCAAATAAATTTTAAAGATCAGACTGTCCCAATACCACCTAAATTATTACTGAACATAGAAAAAGTAAGCTTTTACCTTTATAATTAAATAAATACAATAGTGATAACAAAACCTCTTGTGTGTTGTCTACTTTTTCATTAGAGTCCTTTACATATAATTATGGTAATTTTCAGTTCCCTGTCTGATAGTTCATTTTTTTAAATTGGCAGATAAAATGGTATGTATTTCCCAAGTGCAGCCTGGTGTTTTGAAGTAGTATGCATCGCAGAATGAGGAAGTCTAACTGGTAACACATGCATTACCTCACAGGGTTATCATTGGTGTGATGGGAATACCTTATATCCATTCTCGTGGCATTATTCAAGAATATGATACGTTTTGTTAACTACGGTCACCATGTTGAACATAGATCTCATGCACTTACTCCTTGCATCTAGCTGAAATTATGTATTCTTTGACCAGCATCCCTGCAGCCTCCCCCAGCACCTCCCTCACCCCACTCCACCAGCCTGGTCTGATAATTCCAGTCCCTTATCGCTTCTGACTGCTTTTTCTCCCCTTCTGTCATGACTTATCATTTCTTCTGGAAAACCAGACACGGGTGGATTATAGGACCTGGGGTAAATGTGTGTAGCGTGAGGCTGCATGCTCACCTGGCCTGGAGTTGAGCGATGCGTGGAGTCTGCCAGGGCTGCAGGTACCTAAGGCATCAAATCTCCCACACCTGTATTTCCTCTTCACTTTGAGCTCCCAAGTGTCCCCTCCTCAGAAAGTCTGTGTCTTGTAGCTCCTGGCAGCTGCCCTCTGCAATTCCCAAACCTTGTAAGTTGGTGGTGAGGTGTAGTGAGACCTGGTGTTCTGTCCTTTTGTGGCCAAGCCTCCGTCCTTTGGTGTGATATTCACGTGTTTCTCGGTAGTACAGCTTTTTCCCCTCTTTCCCCGACTTCCTTCCCTAGTGTTCTCCGTGTATATCTTTGGAGCCCTGGCCCCCTTAGGTAAGACAGGGAGGCTGGAGAGGAGGTAAGAGGAATACTTTTCTCAGATGAGATGAGCCTTGGGCAGATCTATTACTCAAATAGTAGGCCTCTGAGCCAGAGACAGCTTGCTCTTCCCTCTCTGGGCCATGGCCACAGGGATCTTTCCTGGGTCCTCGCTGTGAAATCCTGGTGGAGGCCCTGAAGGTAAGACCTCAGAAGTCTGGGGAATCCTGAAACTTGGACCCCCAAGAGTCTTTTGCTGTCACACTAGCCCTCACTCAGGCTCTGGCAACAAAGTTGCCATTTATTGTTTCTACCAGTTTGCGATTTGCACAGTATCCACCCCAGATAAGCAGGTGTCAGCTGTGAATGCTTGATGTGCTTGTCTCTCCAGACGTTGTATGGCCATTGGCGGCGTGTCTCCACTCTACATGGGTCCAGGAAAAGCTACTGATTTCTAATGTGTCCAACTTTCTCGAGGTAAGAATAGGCGTGACAACTTCCAATGTCACAGCTAAACCCAAGAGTCTCAAAAACTTAAGGTAAAAACCTTCAAAACTGACTGCACGTAGTGGCCCATGCCTGTAATCTCAAGGCTTTGGGAGGCTGAGATGGGAGACCTGCTTGGGCCCAGGAGCTGGACCCAGGAAAGATCCCTGTGGCCATGGCTCAGGGAGGGAAGAACAGCCTGGGCAACATAGTGAGACCTCGTCTCTAAAAACAAAATAAAACAAAACAACACTGCAAATGAACCTAAACAAAGCACAGGAGGGAAATAATAAAAGTAAGGGCAGATATTAATGGCACAGACAACAAATCTCTGACAACAAAAATCTTGAGAATAAAAGGTGACTTGTTGAAAACAATTAGATTTTAATAAGACTAATCAGGAAAAGAAGGGAGGTGCAAATGGAGGAATACCAGGGCTACAGGGGGCATCACTGAAGACCTTCCTGGCATTAAAAGAAAGCAGGAACATATCAGCAAATTCTACACAATTTATGCCAATACATGTGAAAATATAGACCTTGTGGCTGTAGTTCTCGAAAACACAACTTGAAACGGACAGAAGAAAGATCTTGAAATCGACAGATATCCAAATGGACCTGCAGTGGTTGAATGTTCACAATTTCTACAGTGCAAACTAGATATTGAAGAAGTTAAGTAACTAACATAAAACCTTCCCTACAAAACAAACAAACAAACAAACAAAAAACAGCTCTGATGGAGACTTAAGTAAATTCTACTTTTTGAAAGTAAACAAGGGTGGTGGCTCACACCTGTAATCCTATAACTTTGAGAGACTGGGGCAGGAGAGCTGCTTGAATCCAGAAGTTCGAGACCAGCCTGGGCAACATAGCAAGACCCTGTCTCCATCAAAAAAAAAAAAGGAAATAAGAAACAACTTAAATATTTTATAAGTGTTTCCAATAACGTCCAATTATAGGAGGAATAAGGCAGATGGTCTATAAGGCAGCCAGTGGGGTGGACAGGAAGAGACATTTACCCGTAATCTTTGGTTGCCTAGCAAAAAAATTTCCACTTATATTGTTAAATCAAAGCACCACAGCGCATGAGTCTTTGTGAGAAGCAGAGATTTTGTCCCAGTATGAAAACCAAAAAGGAACTAGGTATTTCCCTCTTTACCTGGACTTTGAATGTGGAGGAAGAAACATAAGACCGAGGGAATATCATAGGTGGTTCATTTGGTGAAGTCATACCATCTGCAGGTACCACAGTGGGATTCCATCATACTGTTTCTGTGACACAACCATGGCTATGGTATTTGCTTCCCAGACCGCCTGGAACATGGCCCACAAGCTGAGCCAGGGACTTTAACTTTCCTATCAGGTCTGTGAACTACATAATAGCATTGGAATGCATTCCTTTTTTTGCTTAGTTTCACCAGAATTCACAGGTGCAATCATCATAGTTTCCTTAGCACCCTGAGGTGATGCTGCCGAGGAAGTACCAGCTCCTTCCACAGCCCATTTTCAGGGCCTTCCAGTACCTTCTGGAAGCCCTCATTAATTAGCATTAGTTTCCATCATGTCTGGAGCAAGGTTCTGGCCTCCCGAGAACACTCGTCTCCCAAGAACACTCAGGCCTCCACTGTTCTTGGTTACCCTGAATCTTCCTCCTGGGCCCTTTGCCAGACTTCCCATTTCATTTGGGATGATTGTGAAAGTGTTAGGTCACTTAAATAATGTATATCTGCTGATAGACGACAGTCTTCAGTCTTTCACCCCAAATGGCATGGGGTTTCAGCCTGGTCATGCCAAGGCATGCCTACGTTCCTATTTTTCATCCCTGACAGACCATGCATGCAAAATGCATGGTTTCCAGAGCTGTGGTCCATCACTGTGTATTCATGTTCAATTTAACACTTGTGAGGACATCGATGAGGATTTGCTATTGGTCTGTGCAATGAAAGGTACTATATTTCATATAAATCTCAAAATTCAACGACGTATCTTTCTTGACAACTAAGCATTTTAATTTGTGAGTAAGGTGGAAGATCTAATTGCCAGACTGGCACCACTTACCTAGTGCAGGGGGTTCTGTTTTGTGGGACACTCCTGCTACACACAACTTCAAGCTTCCCAAGTTGGTATTCATGCCAAATGGTACCAGGCAGGGAAGATTCAACATCAGCACCGGGGCTTGGCAGAGCAGCTCACAGGTCCCTTCCCACCTCTCTCTCTAAAGGATCCAGAGGGCTCATTCCCACAAGTCAAAAACACTTCTTGGCTGGGCTCATCCCCTGTTGGGACATTAGTGTGTTCCTCACATGTCACAGGGTTGTAGCAGCTCCAGCCTTCATCAGGTTGGTTCCAACCCTGCCTCCTTCAGTGGTCAGTATGCTCAGTGTTCTGAAGTCCTGTCTCTTTCTCCTGTTGAAGGGTGGCTGGGTCTTGGGATGACCTGAGCCACTCTCTAAATCTGGAAAATTCCACCAGGTTGGATTCCTCCCTTCTCATTAGCCTCCGTGTTCATGAGTAGCTGACAACTAACACACATAAGACCACTGATCTTAATCAGACCGTCTATGATATTCTAGCTTTAATTCTGTTCTTGACCACCCATCCTAATCGAACCATCTATGATATTCCAACATTTTTTGCATTTCATGACCACCATCTGTGATATTCCAGCTTTCATTCCATTCATGATGTATAAAACATCCTAATTTCTTCAGAGTTCATACAAACTTGATAATGAAAAGCCACACTAAGGATTATAAGACATGTACTTTCTGGCTTTAATGAACAATTTTTAAATATGGTCTCATAAATCTTTTATCTCAGGATGATTTTTTAAATTATATTTTTAACCAACAAATAGCAATTATATGTATTTGTGGGGTACAATCTGATGTTATGATACATGTAGACTTTGTGGAATGATTAAATGAGGCTAATTAACATATCCATCACCTTACATACTTATTTCCTTCCTTGTGCTGTTATGAATGAGGAGTGCGGGTGTCCTCTTGACATGCTGGTTTCAATTGCTTTGGAGGTTACACTCAGGCCGGCTTTTCTAAACACATCCCAAGTGTGTGGTCCCATTCTGTGGTGAGAACATTTAAAATCTTTTCTTTTGACAATCTGAGTGCACAACACATTATTACCTATGGCCACCATCCTGCGTAAGAGATCTCCAGATGTTTCTCTCCGGTCTAGCTGAGATTCTGCATCCTCTGACACCATCTCCCCTTTCCTATGTATCTTCCTCCACCCCCACCTCTGGTCACCACCACTCTACTTCCTATTCTCTGAAAACAGTTTTCTTAGCCCCCAAATATAAATGAGATCATGCAGTGTTTGGCTTTCCAGGTCTGGTTTATCTCACTGGGCATGCTGTCCTCTGCATGCCTCCATGTTGTCACAAATGACAGAATTTTCTTTTTCAAGGTTGAATAGTAGTTCATCGTGTACCTACAAAGTCTGATGATTAAGTTTGTGGACTCATCCTAGAAAAAGTGCTCCATACTTCATTGCTGAATATCACTATGGTCACCTTTTAAGTGACCTTTAAGGAGAGTCCCTTGGGAAGCTATGTACTGACTCCCAGTGCCTAGTCTACCTAGTCAAAACAGTTTTGGAACTCTTTTTTGGAATGGCCATCAGAGCTGTCGTCGTATTACCCTTGATGTACTGAATGTCATCAAATGTTCCTTTCAATATTTCCTTTATCTTCAGGTAAAGAAAAAAGTCATTGTGGGCCAGATCAGGTGAGGAGGGAGGGTATTCCAATACCGTTATTTGCACAGCACTGCCAGGGTAAGCACACGGTGGCAGGATCAGGAACTTGATTGTTAGGCTTTCACAAATAACGACCACAGCTCTGATTTTCCTATCCATTCATCTGTCGACAGGCACGTACACTGATCTCGTGTCTTGGCTGCTGTGACTAGTGCTGTGACAAATGAGGAGTGCAGGTGTCCTCTTGACGTGCCAATTTCACTTCCTTTGGAGGTTACATTCAGGTCGGCTTTTCTAAACACATCTCAGGTGTGTGGTCCCATTCTGCATGCTCATGCTCCTCTTCTCCTAGACTGTGGGTTTGCCTTTAATGATGTGCCACATCCTCTGGGCCCTGAGGACTTACCAAGAGGAGTCGTCTAAACTTACGTCTGAACCTCCTCCTCGTCCTCCCAGCTTCCGTCTCACCTTTTACGTGTCTTTGTGTGCCAGGATAAAGAGCGTGTGCTGAGATCATGACTAGCAGCTGGCAGCTGACCGCCAAGGAATATCCGTCTTGTCTTGGATTTCTCAAATAGCAGAACCCAAGAAAAAGACTCCTGTGCAGGAACCTTACTAGGCAGTGTGACCAGGTAGCAGGGGAGAGAGATGGTGGAAGTGAGGCTGGAACAGCCAGAAGAGTGAGGGATCCAGGCAGCAGGAGTGAGAGACAAGAGTGAGGGGTAGCTGCCCAGGAGTGAGGGGTCCAGGCAGGAGGAATGAGAGTCAGTGGGAATGAGGGGAGGTGCTCAAGAGTGGGAGATGCTGGGAGTGAGGCGGGAACAGCCCAGGAATGAGAGACAGTGGGAGTAAGTGGGGAACAGCCCAGAAGTGAGGGGTCCAGGCAGAAGGATTGAGAGACGGTGGTGGTAAGGCAGGAGCTGCCCAGAAGTGAGGGGCCCTGAGCTCACATCCCTGAGTGTTACTGGCTGCTCAACCCCATGGTTCTCTGAGATTCTAAATCGAGTTTAATCTAATTTAACCTAAAATAGATTTTAAATGCTTAGAGAATATGTTTTCTGACCACAGTGATATTAAATAAAAATCAATAGCAAAACACCAGAAACAACTCAGATGTCCTCAGCAGGGTGAACAGCCAGTCACACGGTGCAGGTCCACACCTGGAAGCCTACTGTGCAACAAAAGGAAACATGCTACCTACATATACTGCAGTCTGACTGAAGTTCCAGGTAAGTGTGCGGAGTGAAAAAAAAAGACAGTTGTGGTCAGGATCGATGGCTCACACCTGTAATCCCAACATTTTGGAAGGTAGAGGTGGGAGAATTGTTTGAGCCCAAGAGTTCTGGATCAGCCTGGGCAACATAGCAAGAACCCATCTCTCCCCCAAATAAAAAAATTATCCCTGTGGTAGCTTGCATTTGTAATCCCAGCTTCTTGGCAGGCTGAAGAAGGCGGATCGCCTAAGCCCAGGAGGTTAAGGCTGCAGTAGCCGTGATCATGCCATTGAACTCCAGCCTGGGTGACAGAGTGAGACCAGACTCCAATCAAAAAGAAAGAGAGAGAGAGAGAGAGAGAGAGAGAGAGAGAAGGAAAGGGGGGAAAAAAAGAAAAAGAAAGGAAAGAAGAAAAGAAAAGAATAGTCCCAAATTTTACATGCTATATGATTCCATTCATGTAATAATTCTGATATGACAAAATTACAGAAGTGAAGAGCAGATGAGTGGGTGCTGGGATAAGGTGACTGCGGTGGGTGAGAAGTAGGTGGGGCTATAAGAGATCATTGTGAAGGATCCCTGTGGTGATGGACTGTCCCATTGTTTTGGTTGTGATATGTGCTGTGATTTGAAAGATGTTACCCTCAGGGGACAAAGGGCGCATAGTATCTCTCTCTGTATTTCTTACACCTGTGTGTGAACTTACAATTATCACAAAAGGAAAAATGCTCAATAAAGGCAACTTTCTCCACGATACATATGATTATCACTTTCCTGGTATCATTCAGGTGCCATAGCAAAGGATAACCACAATCTTACTTCCCATCTGTATCTCACACCATCAAATCCCAGATGAAAACTTTAGTCTTCTAAACATGTCACACGTTACTAACAGGTCTCATTAACTTCAGGAATGGGCCCCTTTCACCCATCTGAAGTTGGATTGAAGCTGAGGGCCTGTTTGGAGGGCCACTACAAGTACTGTGGCCGTGTTCCCAATCTGCAGAGTCAGAGAAAACCTTACATTTCAACACTACTAGGGAGCATGAACCAGGAAGCAAAGTAAGAGATGGTGAGAGCAGAGCAGGTAAGGACAAAAACTAATTAATAGATGATGGGCTGCCAAGGATGACTGGTTATGGTGGTCAGAATTCTAAGGACCTCCCAAGTGATCTGTCCCTGGTTATTCAACCAGACATGAATCTAGCTCTGCTGTGAAAGGACTTTACAGTTGTAGCTAAGTTTACTAATCAGCTGATCTTAAAATAGGGAGATTCTCTTGGGTTATCAAGGTAGAGCCCATCTGATCACACATGCCCTTAGAAGAAGAGAGCCTTTCCTGACTAAAGTCAAGAGTGGTCAGAGAGATGTGGCAGAAGGGGAAGTCAGAGAAGGTCCAAGTATGACAAGGGTTCGGCAGGTCAGTGAGTCTCAAGTGCAAGGACCAGAGAGAGGCCCCTGAAAGCTAGGAATATCCTCTGGCATAGAGCCATCAAGGAAACACAAGCCACACTCCTATGACCATGAGGAACTGAATTCTTGCAACACTATTGAGCCTGGAATCAGATTCTCCCCAGAGCACTTAAGAAAGAATGTGGGCCAGCAGGCCCCTTGGTGTGGGGCTTCTGAAATCCTGAGCAGAGAAACCTATCTAGTCAATCTGGACTTGCGACCTACAGAACTTGTAATAACAAATATGTATTGCTGTGACTCTCTAAGTTTGTGGCAATTTGTTACAGCAGCAATAAAAAATGAATTCAGCCTAATGCCTGAAAAGAATGCAATACTGTATGCCCAAGAAAAGAAAGGAGGAGGCATTTACCCACTGATTCCCATCTCACATCAGGGAAGGTTACCCCACAGGGCAATAATGGCCTGTATTTACCAGGGTTCTCCAGAGAATGGACATATATGGGCAGGAGGCAAAAAAACAAAAACAAAAAACAAAAAACCAGGAATTATTCTTTGGAAAACAGGCTTCCTCAATAGGTGAGTGTTCTAGGAACCCATTGGCATCAGTGGGCCAGCTAGTGCTGTTGTGAGAGACTGTCTGGCTTCAATAATTTTTTTCTTGAGATCTTGTCACATATTTGCACATTTCATGGTGGGTGACTTATGAGCACCTGCTTACACTGTGCTGAGTTTTCAGCAGCTTCTGACCGAACATGGCATGATACCCATGTTCCACCCTCCTTATTCAGCTGATCTTGCCCCAAGAGATTTTGTTTGTTTATTTGTTTCCTTGATGAAAAAAGTCCTCAAAGGGAAAGTTGCTGATGTAGAAGTGAAACAAAAAACAGCAGAAGCCCTAAAATGTATCAAAATGGACGAGTTAAAAAACTGTGTTGAGCAGTGGGAAAAGCATCTTGATACGTGTATTGCATCAAACGGAGAGGATTTTGAAGGTGCCCGAAGCTTGAACACATAAGAACAAATATGCTAGTTTTTATAAGTTCTGATTTTTTGGTTTCCCATATATATGTGTGTGTGTGTATACATACACACACACGTACATATATACCGATACATGTGCATATATGTTTACCAAAGACATACATGCAGATATGCACATGTATGTATCTAGACAGATGGAGACACAGATAGATGTATAGAGCAAGATTCATTTTAAAGAACTGACACAATCGCAGAGGCCGAAAAGTCCAGAATCCCCCAGAAGCGCTGGCACTGCAGTCAGAGTCCAAGGCCGTCCATGGGTCAAGTTCCTCTTCTTTGGGAGTGGTCAGTCTTTTTCTATGAAGGCATTCATTGGTGAGCTGATGCCCTGCCGCATCATGGAAGGCAGTCGACTTGACTTGAAATCTGTAAATGTAAGTACCCGTCTATTCTAAAAATATCTTCGGAGAAATCCAGACTCTAGAATGTTTGACTAGCCATCTGGTACTGTGGCCCAGGCAAGCTGATATGAACAGTTGACCATGGCATTGGCCTACTTCCTGAGTTCTAAATGTACATGTGCCAGGCCATTTCCCATCCTGCCTCCCCTGACAAAGAATCAATTAAGCAGTCCCAGGCAGGAAATGCTTGAGTGCGAGGGACTGGCCCGAGGCACAGTGCTGCCTGCTGCCCAGGTAAAAAGTTGGCGAAATGCAGGGTGCTTCCCATGCTCCCTCTGTGGACAGAAAGACCACGGGGGAGACTTGGAGAAGCTTTTTTCTTCTGGTCCCTGACCAACCCTGCACCTGGCAGCGATGCTATTGGCACAGAGGCACCGTATGGGGTAGTGCAGCCCCACTGAGCAGCACCCTGAAGTCAGCAGGATTGCAGGCAGGAGCTCTCCAGGAGGGTCACCAGGATGGAGACCAGAGTAACTGAGGTGGTGGGATGTGGTAGAGGAGAAGCCCAAGCCAAGTAGTGAGTTCCTTCACACTCTGAAGCAAACTGGGACATAGGGTTAAGGGTAAGTGGGTGGTCTCCTTGGAGAGGTTGGAGGGCCGGGGGGCACTTTCCTACCAGGGTCCATGCCTTGTCATGGCTCAGCTGTGAGGCTGACCAGGCCTCCCTGGACACGCTAAGACATTTTATTTCATGCTCTGCTTTGAATCTTAGGGTGCTCTGTCCAGAGAGGGTCTTGTCTCCCTCAGTGCTCTATTCTGAGTGGATCTTGTCTCATCTCCTTTGACACAACCTGTCATACATGTATGTCCAGATCCATGTTCTGAGGTCTGCAAATCCCCAGCCCAGAGGAACAATGTCTGTGGAATACAGACTGTCCTCTCCTGGGACCCGTAGCTCCCAGCCCCAGTCCACCTTCACCTGAAGGGTCACTGGGCACCATCTTCAAGGGCTGCCAACCCCTTTGTCTTCTCATTTGCTATCCTGGATCCACCAGCTACTGGCCAATAGTCTGACCTTCTCTTGCTGTTTTCTCTTCTTCTATGAAATGGTGATAATAAAAATACAGACACTCAGCTGGGCTCGGTGGCTCAGCCTGTAATTCCGCGCTTTGGGAGACTGAGGTGAGTGGATTGCCTGAGCCCGCGGGTTTGAGATCCGCCTGGGCAACTTGGTGAGACCTCATCTCTACAATAAATCAAAAAAATTAGCCGGGTGTGGTAGCACGCGCCTATAGTTCCAGCTACTTGGAGGCTGAGGCAGAAGGATCGCTGGAGCCCAGCAGGTCGAGGCTGCAGTGGCCAGGAGCGGCCACTGCACTCCAGTCTGGGCGACAGAGTGAGACTCCAACTCAAAAAAAAAATACAGACACTCACACATCACTTGACAACAGGATTTCATTCTGGAGAGATATGTGTTGTTGGACGATTCAATCATGTATGGACACTGGAGTGTACTTACACAAGCCTGCAGTGGGGAGCCCACCACACACCTGGCCTAGATGGGAGAGTGCCTTGCTCTGAGGCTGCACACCCATGTGGCACGTCAATGTCCTCAGTACTGTAGGTAGTGGGAACACAATTGTAAGTTTCTGTACATCTTGGCACAGCTAGACATAGAAAAGGCACAGTCAAAATACAGGATTATAACCTTATGGGACCGCCGTCCTATCTGTGGGTTGTCATTGACTGAATGCTGTTATGTGGTGCTTGACTGTACTTTATAAAATTGGGGTTTAGATTAAATGGGTAAATATAAGTAAAGAGTTGGGAACACGCCCAGATCAGGGCTTAAAATCAACCTAAAATACAGCGTACTGATAAAATGAGTTATAATACAGCCATGACATAGAATATCACCCCGTCATTTAAAAATAAAGAAGACATAAAATATGCTAATATGGAAAGATTGGGGAGCAGCTTGTACAATGTCCACACGTAACAATATGGCAAAGTAACACTGATTTCCATATGCTTGTACAGGTGCAGAATATCTCAGGGAAGTTTTTGAAGACACTAAGAGGAGCTGCTTTTCTATTTGAGGTATAAAAACTTGGCAGAAGGCTGAATAGTGGAAGAGAGGCTTTCCACTGTATTTTTATACATTTTGAATTGAAAACTAGGTAAATGTATTACCTTCTAAAAATAGAGCAAATACTTGGAAAACAAAAGTTAAAAGGAAGGAAGAACTCAGCTGGTTCCCTGGAGCCAGGAGGTTCAGTCCCCAGATGGGTTGCTGGGCCTGAGCTCTGGCCTCCTGTGGAGGGCTGTCAGGCTTCTGTCCTCTTGGAGAATCTTTGATGCACTGTGGTCTTTAGAGATGCCTGTCTGAGCGCCCAGAAGGCCTATCCTGTGGCAAGGGTGGCACCTGCAGGACAAGCTGAGGATGTGTCGGTGTGACTATCTCTGCTGAGCAGAAGGGCACTGTGACTGGGGCCCAGGTGGAGGTGGGGTTGTTGCTGGACTGGGAAGGTACAAGGGGCCATGGAGACACCACACACAAGGTACTCTCCAGTCAGGGTGCCCAGGAAACATCTTCCCGCCTCTGAGCTGGGCTTCCCAGCAGAGGCATGTGCTTTGCAGCATCTGAAACATGGCTCCACAGACTGCAAGGTCCATTTCTCTGAGCTGTGTCGATTCAGATGAAATGTCTGACATTCATTGATCAGCTCCTGGCACACCCAGGCATCTAGCAGCTACCAGCTACTGGCATGGCCAGTGGCCACTGTCCACCACTATTCTCTTCAGTTGATATCCAGCTGGTGCACCCTAGCCCCTGCACCATCCTCCATCATGTCCAGCCACACATGCACCACACAATCTGAGGTCCTGCTTCAGGGTTCTAAGAAGGGCTGCTCCCTCCCAGGGCATCACCCTGTGGCATTGAGCTTCCGAGATGCCTGCGTCCTTACCCTGGGGTCCCTCTGACTAGCAAATCCTCTCCTGTACCCTTCTCTCTCCACTAACTTATTTAAAGCAACGTCTCTCTTCTGCTATAGATTTCTGTCATATAAAAAGCACATTGGACCTAAGTCAGCAGAGACTCTATCTATCTATCTATCTATCTATCTATCTATCTATCTATCTATCTTCCTTCTATCCTCTATCAATCATCTACCTCTCATCTATCTATCCATTTCTGAGTTGGGGTCTCACTCTGTCACCCAGGCTGGAGGGCAGTGGCTTGATTATGGCTCCCACCTCAGCCTCCCAAATAGCTGGAACTACAGGTGCCTGCCACAACACCTAGCTACTTTTATTTTATTTTTTGTAGCGACAAGCTCTTGATATGTTACCCAGACTCTCTTGAACTCCTGGGCTCAAGTAATCCTCCTGCCTGGGCCTCCCAAAGTGCTGGGACGACAGGCATGGGCCACCACACTGGGTCTCATTCTTTTTTTCTGATCATATAAGAAATACGTAAATACATCCTTATTGTAAAACTTTAAAAAGCTTAGAAATCTACAAAGTCCGCATCCTCCTTTGTGTTTCCATTATGCCGATGCCCCTTCTCAGATGTAGTCACTGTCAGGTGATTCAGTGGAGAAGCAGGACCCTGAAGAGGGTTATGGAAAGACATCATGGACAGCAATCAGGGTTCACAGAAATGGAGATGGCCCCCAGGGAAGCAGAAGTACAACCAGGAATCAGAGATCAGAGAGCCAACCACAGTGTGGAGTGGCAGCGTGGGGACACCAACCCTGGACTTGCAGAAACAACTCAGCAAGGAAGGGTAGAAGTGTGAGGGGGGCTGTGGGAAGTCAGGCCTGTGTGTGACAGCCCCTGTGGGTCCACAGGTGAGCCTCTTGATCAACTGGGGCTGCTCTTGGGCATGAGGGCAGGACTCCAGAAAGACCAGATGGACACGGAGCTAGCTCTGTCCCATGGTCCCTCACTGTTCGTGACCACAGGGACTCCTGAGAGTCACAACTGCTGCTTCATCTCTGCCTTCCAAGTTGTATGCAGGTTCCCTTATGGCCAGCTCCAACCGGGATTGAAAAGAAAGGAATCAAAACCCAACGCTGTCCCCTACGCAACCTCTTTCAATAAATGGGTGTGTGTGGACTCTCCATCTTTATAGCCATGGAATCACATTGTGGATTCTGTTTCCCACTCCCACAAAGTCTTTCTGGGTCAGTGGGTACATGTCAAGCACTAGACAAAACTTCCTCTTTTCAGATTTGTACGCCCCTTAAGGCAGCCTTTCAGACCACTGGTGGCATCCTTCATGGTACATGGAATTAATCAGCATGTCAAAAGCACCATTGAAAAGGACAGAATATGCCTGGTGTGAGGGCTCATGCCTGTAATCTCAGCACTTTGAGAGGCTGAAGCAAGAGGATGGCTTGGCCTAGGAGTTTGAGACCAGCCAGGGCAACGTAATGAGATGCCATCTCTACAAAAAAAATTTTTTAAGATAAAAAATTAGCTGGACATGGGGGCATGCACCTGTAGTCCCAGCTATAGGGAGGCTGAGGTGGAAGGATCCCCTGAGCCAAGGCTGAAGAGCAGCGAGCCATATTGTGCTATTGCACACCAGCTGGATGATGGAGTGAGACTCTAGCTCAAAAAATGATGGTTATAGTAATCATAGACAGGACAGAATAGAATAGGAAATATAAATAGAGATGCTTTTATAATGTTTTTGTTGTTGTTGTTAAGCAGTGGTGAAGGAAAACACTGCCTATGTTACTGTTGTGTGTCTTTCTTTCACCCAAATCTCTCTACTCCTCATTTTTCGTTTGGCTGTTTACTTTGACACAGAACCAGATTTTGGGAAAGAATGCTTTTTGAAATACTGGGAATGAGAGAGAGAGACGATGACATTTACCTTTAAAAAAACCAGTCATAACATGGAGAGTGCCTGTGCATCACCAGTACAAGGTACCAGTGGCACAGAGGGAGATTCTTCCTCAGCAGCTGGCATGAGAGGTGCAGCGTGATCAGAAAACCATGTGCTATAGACACTGCAAAAAACACAACTTTGGAGAATGTAGACTCTGACAAGACGGGGAGAGGTTCAGCTTCTGAACCCACAAGCGACAGTGAAGCACCTAGTCAACACAGGCTCATTTGTGTGGGAATGGGGACCTCTAGGGAGGAATGACAGAACTGCAGAACTTTTTTTTTAAGCTCTGACTGGTTGACATCCTAGAACAGCTAACTTTGAGGTCATTTAATTCTGCCCACGTGAATCCTCCTAAGACTTAGTAGTCATTTCTTACACACCAAGTAACTTTATGCATAATGGCTAATTTAATTTTGATAACAATCTTGTGAAATAGATAGTATCACGAGTATATGTGTGTGTGTGCGTGTTCATGTATGTGCACATGCAGGGGAGTGTGAACATGTGTGTGTGTGAGTGTGTTCATGCCTGTGTGTGTGTGAAGAGATGGAGATTCAGAAGGTGCAGCAGTGTGTCAACAAGCGCAAACTAGGAAGTGGAAGAGCCGCACCAGGACTCCGGACTCCCAGACTGGCAATGACTCTTACCCACCACAATGTCAGAACAGCATAAGTGTCAAGTGATATGGACTCAGCGATCACCCAGGCCATGTACCTCATTCCTAAACAGGAAGGATGAAGGGCAGAAAAGGGAGTGAATTGTGGGGTCACACAGGTAGTGAAAGAACCCACTCAGCACCCACCTCTTGGTTTTCAACCCCCCTCACACCCTAACAATATTCTGCTTGACAATAATATGGAAGTGTTCTGATTTCTAGCAATATAGGAAGAGAGGCTTAAAAAGAAAAAAAATTACTTCTTGGGGGGAAAAAACAAATTTTAGATAAGATAATTACAAACAAATTTTTTAGTTTTCTAAAAAAAAACTGAATTTGCAAGGTGAAAATGTTTAATATAGGAAAATATCAAAAAATCTCAGAAGACAAAAATGAGTGAACAAGGTAACCAAGAAGGTGAAAAACCTCAGAAGCTATGGACTGCTCATGGGGCACCTGTGGAATTAGGTGACCTCGTGTTTCCTAGATGGTGTTACCTCACAGGACATCAGAGCAAGAAGCAAACCTTCAGCCCTCTAGGAGAGGAAAGTTCAGACGGGACACCACTGCACACCAGTGGGACCCCCATGGGGTAAACTGCAGCTGGAAAGGTGAGCCAAAAATGAAAGTTAGACTGGCAGAGTGGCTTACACCTGGAATCCTAGCACTTGGGAAGTCACACTGGAGGATCCTGGGAGCCCAGGAGTCAAGTTACGGCGTCAGTTACAGTAAGCCATGATTACTGTATGGATGGGAACAGTAAATATTGCCCTTTTCAAAGTTGGTGCTGGGCTGGGGGAAGGATGAAACGTCTCCCATGAGAATTGTGTGAGTGTACGTATTCCTAAAGTCAGGTTTGTTGAGGCATGGTTGCTATGGAGTGAAATTCACTCTTTCTGGTGTGTAATTTATGAATTTTGGCAAATGTCTCTTCATAGAGACGGAGAACAGGTCCACCACCCCCTTTGTAACCCCCTCGTGCCATCAGCAATCAGATCTTCCTCCCACCCCAGCCTCAGCAACCATGAGGTTTTCTGTCCCAAGAGTTTTGTAGTGTTAAGAATATCATGTCTAGCCAGGCGTGGTAGTGCGCGCCTGTAGTTCCAGCTACTTGGAAGGCTGAGGCAGAAGGATCCCCGGAGCCCAGCAGGTCGAGGCTGTGGTGGCTGGGAGCGGCCACTGCACTCCAGTCTGGGCGACAGAGTGAGACTCCAACTCAAAAAAAAAAATATCATGTCAATGGAACCACACAGTGCTGTAGTCTTCTGAGACCAGCTTCTGCCATTCAGCATAATGCCTTTGAGATATACCGGGCACTGTGTATCAGAAAGGTGTTCCTTCTTCCTGCTGAGCAATGTCCCTCTAAATGGATTCAACATGCCCTGAGTGTGCAGGCACATGTAAATGGTATATTGTAGATTGGTTAAACTTCATGCTGACCTGAACATCCCCACAAATGGCTTCTTGCTCCCATCAACTCTGACTTAGTGGTATTCAAACACATCAGTGAGATCCTATCATGGCTTTTGCATGCATACTCTGCCCTGACCCCAGTAAAGGCACTGGACCCCAGCCCATCTGTTTTTGCCTTGCTGTCTCTGTCCGTCTCTCTCCACTCTATCTAGCTCCTCCCATATGGCCTCTCCAAGGGGCTGGGTCTCCCATCTCTAGGACCTGGAGATGTAATAAATCCTTTAACCTCATATGCCTCTCGGACAGTCACCATTGTAGCTGTGTTGGGGTGATCTTCAAAGATTTCATAAGAGGGACTAAACCCCGCCCCTCAAGTACAACACTGGAGGATATCTGGGTTGTTTCCAGTTTTTGATGATTACAAATAAAGCTGTTATAAACACTCATAAATAGTTTTAGTGTGCTCACAGGAATAGGGTTTTCAGGCTATGCCATTTTGCATCTCTACCAGCAATGATGAGAGCTCAAGGTGCCTCCCTGTCAGCACTTGGTATTGTCAGTTTTTCAAATTATAACCATTCTAATATGCATGTAATGATAGCTTGCTGTGCTTTCAATATGCACTTCCCTAATAACTAAGATGCTAAGGATATTTTCTTGAACTTTTCTTCCATCCATGTCTATTTGACTGAAGAAGTCTACTTGTTATTGAGTTTGAAGTGTTGTGACTGGATGTGCTTTTTAAAATTTCTTATTTTATTTTACTTTTTGAGTCAGGGTCTCACTCTGTTATCCAGGCCGGAATGCAGAGGCATGATCATGGGTCACTTCAACCTCTGACTCCTGGGCTCAAGTGAACCTCCCACCTCAGCCTCCCAGTAGCTGGGATTATAGGTGCATAGCACCGCACCCAGCTAATTTTTATTTTTTGTAGAGACAAGATCTCACTATGTTGCCCAGGTGGTCTTGAACTCCTGGGCTCAAGCCATTCTCCTGTCTCGGCCTTCCAAAACCCTGGGATTACAGGTGTGAACCACCACCCTTGGCCTACATGTGCTTTTTATTTTGAAATAATTATGAATTCACATGTGACTAAAAGTAACAGAGACCCTACATGTGTCCTTTACTCAACTTCCCCCAATTGCAACATGTTGCAAAGCTATAGTACTTTGTAGCAACTAAAATATTGACATTGGTACAGTAACAATACAGAATACATAATTCCACCAAAGATCTTTTCCTCACCCTTTTATAGCCACCCCCAATTTCCCTGCCGACCCTCTTCTCCCTCTGTTAACAGCTAATCTGTTTTTTGTTTATAAATCTGTGGCATGTCAAGAGTGCCCTAAAAATGGAGAAATACCTTGTGTAGACTTTTTTTTCACTTGGCATAGTTCTTGGGAGATTTATTCACATTGTTCTGTGTATCAATAGTTGTTACTTTTTTTTTTTTTTTTTTGAGTTGGAGTCTCACTCTGTCGCCCAGACTGGAGTGCAGTGGCCACTCCCAGCCACGGCAGCCTCGACCAGCTGGGCTCCAGCGATCCTTCCGCCTCAGCCTTCCAAGTAGCCAGAATTACAGGTATGCGCTACCACGCCCGGCTGATTTTTTGATTTATTGTAGAGATGAGGTCTCACTGCCCAGGCGGGTCTCGAACCTGCAGGCCTTTTTAAAATGTTCTCTATTACGTGTTCTGTTTTCAATTTCATTGATTTTGTTCTATCTTTATTATTTCCTTTTTGAGATTTGTTTGTGTATTGTTTTTATTAGGTTCTTGATGTAGGAGTTTAGATGATTGATTTCATATTGTTTCTCTTTTCTAATGTTTGCACTTAGTGTTATAAATTTCCTTCTCATCATGGCTTTAGGCTGTATCCCACAAATACCATATATGGCATTTTAATTCACTTCAATGTATTTATTTATTTTTTTTAGACTTACTGTTTGACCCATGGATTATTCAGAAGTGTGTTGTTTAGTTTGTGTTGCTTATTTCAAGTGTTTGAAGATTTTCCTGTTATCTCTCTGCTACTGGATTCTAGTTTAATTCTACTGTGGTTGGAAAGTACACCCTGTATAACTGTGATTATTTCATATCTATTGAGATTGGTTTCATGGCCCAGAATAGAGTCAATATTGGTGTATGCTCCACTAGCATTCAAGAAGAATGTGTATTCTTCCTGTAATAGGTAGAGTTTCCCTTACCTGTCCATTAAATCCTGTTAGTTGATGGTGCTGTTGAATTCTATAATCTGCTAATTTTTGCCTAGTCACTCTACCAGTTGTTATGGGAGGGGTAATATAGTTTCCAGTAATAACTGTGGATTTGTCTTTTGTGCTCTATCAGTGCTTGCTTCACTTATTTTTCAGCTCTGTTGTTTGGTGAATATCCAGGTGAGATTGCTATCTCTTCCCAGTTAATTGACTCTTTTTATCATTTTGTAACTATCCCTTTCTGTCTCTGCTAATGTTCTTCTCCCTAAAGTCTACTTTATCTTGTGTTGTTTACCCCAATCTTATTTTCCTTTGATTAATGTTTGCATGATGTCTTCTTCTATCTTTTTATTTTCAACTGGTCTTTAATGTTATATTTGAAGTGAGTATTTTTGCAGATAGACTATCCTGGGTCATGTTTTATAATCCACTGTTAATACCTGTCTTTTGATTGGTTTATTTAAATCTTTTACATTTATTTTAATTAGTTATATGTTAAGGCTAAGGTCTGCCATGTTGTTTTTTGCTTTCTTTTTCTTCTTTCTGTTTTCATTTCTCTATTTTTTCTGCTTTCCTGTAGATTGCTAGCACAATTTTTAGAATTCTTTTTTGATTTATCTGTCATGTCTTTGAGTGCATATTTTGTAGTATATTTTTTAAAAAGTAGTCTTCTGATATTACATCTAAAGTTGTTTTCTAGCTACATAACATATCATAGTCTGCTGTTGTCATCATTTTGCCAGTTCAAGTGAACCTTACTTCCGTAAGGTTCCGTAAGGTTAAGATTTTGTTATCCTAATTTGTTTATAATATAATTTTAAAATATTTTCTCCACATAAAGTCAGTGTTACACTGCACGTATCAGACAGTGTCATAATTTTTGCTTCAAGCATTAAATATAATTTAGAAAACTCAAATGAAGAAAAAGCCTACTGTACTTATTCATAGATTTTCTTAGCATTTTTTAAATTCCTTTCTGATGCTTCAAGATTCCTTTATCATTTCCTTTCTGCATAGAGAAATTTTTTTAGCCATCCTTTAGGATCAGTTTGCCCGTGACAAATCCTCTTAGTTTTTCTTCACTGAAAATTTATTGATTTCTCTTTCTTTTGACTTCTCCTACTGGAGTTCCTGGCTTGTCAGCTTCCTTATCTCTATGTCTGTGATAGAAATGGCAAAAAGAAAACCCAGGGAAATCACAACTGTGTTATTCCTCAGGTCCCAGTTTCTAGCTGGTGTGCTTTCTCCTTTCCACTTTTCAGAGTATACTTACGTTTGTTTTATGAATCCGGTATAATTTTCCTCTATACGTATGTATCCTGATTCTCTTTCAAGGTTTTTTCTTTGTCTTCAGTTTTCAGAAGTTTGTTTGTAATGTTTCTTGGTGTGCATTCTTTTGGATGTAACCTGTTTGGGATTTGCTCAACTTCTTTAATCTGAAAGTTTGTGTTTCCTTCTAAATTGGGAAGTTTTCAGTCATTGTTTCCTTTGAGAGCTTTTTCCAGGCTGCTCTCTTTAACCCCTACAAACAGGACTCTGTTGACACAAAGGTTAGATCTTTTGGTATAGTCCCACAGATCTTTTTATCTCTCTTCATTTCTTTTTCAGTCTATTTTCTCTCTGTTATCCCATTTGAGTAATTTTAATTGATCTTTCTTCTCTTCATTATTCCGTTTTCTGTCCCTTCCATTCCAATGTTGAGCTCATCCACTGAACTTTTAATTTCACTTATTGTATTTTTTTAGTTCTAACATTTTCATTTGCTTCTTAGCACCTTCTGGTTTTTTTGCTGGGACTGCGCATTTTCTTCCTGAAGCTTTCTATTGTTTTAATGTATTTCAAGCAGGTTTGTGATTGTTGAACGATTTTAACGTGGCTTCTTTGAAATCTTTTTTCAGACAATTTTAACATTATGCCATATCAGGGTTGATATCTGTAGACTGGTATTTTTTATTTCAATGATACCTTCCTGATTCTTGCATGACAAGGGATTTTCTATGTAAACCTGAGCACTTTCATATTAAGTTATGAGACCCTAGATCCTTCTTAAACCTGTGTTAACTGGTTTTTTATGATGTCACTCCAGCAGGGGAGGAAGGTGCATTGCCTCATTACTGCAGGGTGGAGGTAGAAGTGCAGGCTACTTGTTCAAGATATATTGATACCTGTGGGTGTCAACAGTTACTGCAAGGCAGGAGTGGGCATTCTACCTGCCCATGTGGTTTCCACTAGCACTGGTGGGGTTGGCCTTGTTACTAGTGGGCAATGGAAAGTCCTGACTCTCCACTAGACTCCCTTGGCACAGACTCATTGAAGTGAGAAAGAGAAGTTTTATTACTGACAGGTGGGGGTAGAAGTCTAGACTTCTCCCTTGATCTCCACTGACACCATGATGGAGTGGGGCTCATGACAGGTTGGCAAGAGTGGAAATCTCAGTTTCTTATTTGATCTTTTCTGACATCACCTCAATGGGTGTACTGGTGCTTCATCACAACCTTTCCGAGGTGAATGTCTAGGCTCCCACTAGGCCTTTGCAAGCATTGGTAGGGTTGGGGTTATAGTGTTCTGTAGTGTTTGACTGGAGTAGAACAACGATGGTCTAAAAGTTTCACATCTTGCTAGGCTGCTCCTTTCTGGGAACTTGGCTAAAGTCATGGCTATTTTTGACTTCTCCTACTAGAGTTCCTGGCTTGCCAACTTCCTTATCTGTATGTCTATGATAGAAATGGCAAAAAGAAAACCCAGGGAAATCAAAACTGTGTTATTCCTCAGGGCCCAAGTTTTCTAGCTGGTGTGCCTTCTCCTTTCCACTTTTCAGAGTATGCATATATTTGTTTTATGAATCAGGTTCAGGATTTTTAGTCATATTTATTGGAAGAATGAAAGAAAGTTGTCTCCTCTATCTTCTTGAAAGTGGAAGCAATCTGTATTTTGCAAATATTTTTCCCAATATGTGATTTGTGTTTTTATGTATTTAACCATGTCTTTTGGAAAACAAGCTTTCTAAACAAACTCTTTGAGGCATAAGTGACACACTATATGGGGGAAACCCCCTAAAAAACCAGCACTGTTTTGTGGAGGGTGAGCCCCTTGTAGTACAGGCTTCCCCTGCTAGGTAAGTGTTCTAGGAACCCACTGACATCAGTGTACCAGTTAGCTTTGTTGTGAGTGACTGTGTTCAGATTCTGGGAATTATTATTATTTTTGGAAGATTCTTTCAGTATGTTTGCCCATTTGGGTGATTTGTGAGCACGCCTGCCTACACTGTGCTGAATATCAGCAGCTTTGACCAAAAACTGCATGAACCTCTTGCCCTACTCTCCCTATTCACCCAACCTCACCCAGAGAGATTTTTTTTTTTTTTTTTGCTCCCCCAGATGAAAAAACTCCTCAAAGGAAGCTGTTTGCCAGTGTGGAAAAGGTGAAATTTTAAAATGGCAGAAACACTAAAAGGGATTGAATTTGATGAGCTAAAAGACTGGTTTGAGCAATGGAAAAAGCACCTTGATAGGTGCATTGTATCAAACAGAGAGTACTTTGAAGGTGACTGAAGTTTAAACTTGCAAGAATAAACATAATTTTTAAATAAATGCATTAGGGTTGGCACTAGCCCACTTACAGACACATACGATAAGAGTGGAAGAACTTAGCAGCACACGAGTAGGGGTGAGTCTTGATCTGATCCACCCTCTTCCACCAAGTCTGTGGGGCATCTGAACCACGTGGACAGCAGCCTGATTGCCCACACAAAGACCAGAGGGGAGGGTCTAGAGACTGGAGCCTGCTCCCTCCTGTAGGAGCCAAAAGTAGCGGTGCTTGGGACAGGCCAGTAAAAAAGGAAACTGAAGTTCCAGAAAAGGCCACAAGAGAGGGCAAAGGGGAGCTCATGACACAAAACTTTTGGGTTTTTTGCTTTGTTTTGTTTGTTTGTTTGTTTGTTTGTCCATTTGTTTTGTTTTGTTTCTTTATCAAATTTTTACTTGCCTGTTTGTTTTTCTTTTTCTTCTTCTTTCTCATCATCTTTCTTTCTTCTCCCTTCTGTCTTTCTCTGTTCTTTCCTTTCTCTTATCCCATTTTGGTTTCAGGGGTTATACATACATTCCCACCTCATGGACATAGTGTAATGTTGGGAGCCGGTCACGGAGGCCCACTGAGCATTAGGGATCAGGGAGGGCCGTGGACCTCGAGACCGCTAGGACGTGTTCGGGAGCCATAGACCCCATTTTCCTCCCCCTTTTGCCATGCAGCACAAATAACCTAAAGGAACTCTGCTGGCCTAAGCTGAAGGCTCTGTGACTGTGACAGGCATGGCTCACTCTAGAAACCCATTGTTCCTGTTTCCCATAAACTGCGGTTTCGGCTTAGGTATTAGATATAATTCAAACTCAGGTCACATTTGGGAGCCTTTTATACAGTACAAGCTTCTTTATAAGATTTAAAAGAATATTTGTAGAATTAGTATATACTTATGGAGAGCTGTTTTCAGCTTTTCAATGGTATAGATGATTGTCAAGAGTGGCCCAGCACAGAGTTTGGGCTGGGCCACATTCCTGAGAGCCCAGCACGTACTTTGGACTGGGCTGCATTCTTTTAGGCCGGCTTTAGCTACAGTTAGTGTAAGGTCTTTTTTCTACCTGTTACAGAAATTGAATTTATTTTATTCATAGAAGGTATTGTAGAATAGGTCATGCTACGAATCATGTTAGTTCAAACATAATCAATCATAATATTTTTAGGTTTAATAAGAATATAGTTAACTTTAGAACTGTCATTGTCTCCACTTTCTACTATCGAAGTTTTGGCCTTAGTACATTTACAGTTTACATTTAGGTTTTAGAAGCTTTGCCACTACTAATCAGCTTTATATATTAGAATTAAGAATTGGAAAACTTTCATAGAAATTAGGATAGATATATAGGACTTTGGAATAGCCATTTTGTTAAGAGATTGTAGTCTATTGTTCCAAAAGGTGGCCCACCGTGGACCTTAGACTGGGCCACATCCTGTAGGGCCCAGTGTGATCTTTGGACTGGACCACATTCTTTAGGAAATTGGCTTAAGCTATAATTAAAAGCTTCCATAGCATTGTGTAAATAGTAAAGTTTAAGATAGTCATCATGGGTTTTGTGTGAGCTCTAGAAGTTATTGATTATCAGAGCATCATTAGGCTAGTAAAGATTATTACACTACTTTTGAAGAACATTAACTAGCAAAGGGAACAATGAGACAATCTTGGGGTTTGTTCCTCCTCACACCTAAGCATCTGGTGGGTGGGGGATGACCCCCCCGCACCTGGCTTTGTGTTCACATGAAAGGCTTGTGAGACTGCCTGTGTAAAATTTGGGGATAAATACCTGCTGTAACTTTCAATAAACGACTTCTGCTCATTTCACTGAACAGTTGTCCACTTTCTTTCTTTCTCTTTCTTCCTCTTTATATCTATCTTTCCATCTTTCTTTCTTTAATATCTATCCCTACAGATTCGCCGACACCACCACATCTTCCAAGAGACTCCCCAAAACTTGCAGGGGCTGGCCTCCCACATGTCATTAGGTGTTGGGCATGCATAAGTTTTAGAAGTTATTGATTATTAGGCTATTGTGATGTTAGAATTGTTGTATTGCTTTTGAGGAACAATAACCAAACATAAGGAACAGTGAGATAATTTTGGGATTGTCCTCCGCCATGCTTGGGAAAACACCTGGTGGGTGGGGGATGCCCCTCATCTACCTGGCTTTGTGTTCACATAATAGTCTTGTGCTTTGATTGGGATTGTCCTTCCTCATGCTTAAGGAAATGCCTGGTGGGTGGGGGGGATACGCCTCATCCACCTGGCCTTGTGTTCAAGTGAAAGTCTTGTGATTTAACATGTGAAAATTTGGGATAAAAGACTTACAGTTGGTCCCATTAAATGGATTCTGCTCATTTCACTGAGCACAGTTGTCCACTTTCTTTCTTTCTCTTTCTTCCTCTTTATATCTATCCCTCCACCTTTCTTTTAATATCTATCCCTACTAGAGAATCGGCTTCTGCACTAGACAGAGTCCAGTCTCTTTCATTCTCCCCCCTTTCTTTTTCTTTATTTCTCCA
>NW_007260294.1:1392336-1405635 GCF_000164805.1 Carlito syrichta
CTTTCTTTCTTTTAATATCTATCCCTACAGATTCGCCGACACCACCACATCTTCCAAGGGGATCCCCAAAATTTGCAGGGGCTGGCCCCCCGCAGTGTAAGGTGGTGGGAAGTGGGTTCCAGGAGGCCCACACCCCAATCAGCAGATACTGTAATCTTCAGGTTGCTTCTGAATCTTAGCTCCCCTCATTATGCCTTAATCAGATCTCAAAAGTGCAAAAAGACAGCCCAGCCCTCCACCCCAGCCTGGCTTCAAAATTGAACAAATCCAGAGGCTCTACATAAGAAATCATAGGGGATTGGGTAAACAGAAATTAAAACTATCCCTGTCTCACTGGGCAACAAAATTAAAGAGGAAAAAATAAAATGAGGGAAAATACATCACAAATGAAGAAGAATCAATGGAAGAACACAGATCATCCCCCCCCATTCCAGTCCCCTGGAAAGACATTATCTGAGAATATAGACTTCAAAACTCAAACAATGCCTACAGAATGACTGGTCTCAGCCTACAGAATGACTGGTCTCAGGCCACAAATTCAGATATCAAGGTATTAATGGAGAGGATGGATAAAAATCAAGAAAGACAAGAAGAAAGAATGAAAGAATTGATAACTGAGATTATAGCAATAAAGAATATAGTGAATAAAGTTAATAACAAACTGACAACATGGAAAACCTGAATAGCTAAGCAGAAGAAAGAATCTCAGAGCTTGAAAACCAAAATATAGAGCCAAACTTGTGCATGATTGGCATTCCTGAGGTAGAAAGGGAAATAGAGACCACCTTATATAACCAACATTCCATGAGGTTATACAAGAAAACTTCCCTCATTTCCTTAGAAACAAAACTATCCAAACACAAGAGATTCAGAGAATCCCTGCAAGGCATCATGAGAGGACCAACTCCCAGACACATAGTAATGTGCTTATACAAAGAAGGTATAAAAGAAGATATAGAAGAAAAAACCCTAAAAGCAGTGAAAGATCAGACTACCTACCAGAGAAGACCAATTGGAATAGCAGAAGACTTATCTATAGAAACACTACAAATTAGAAGAGACTGAACTCTAATCTTCAAAGTTAAAGAATTCCAACCAAAAACTTCCTGCTCAACTAAGCTAAACTTCATCAGCAATGGGGAATTAAAATCCTTCTCAGACATCCACTGCCTAAGAGATTATGCAGTTATACAGGAGATGCTTAAGAAGGTATTAAGGAGCAGCCAACAAACACATGAAGAAATGCTCAACCTCACTAATCATCAGGGAGATGCAAATCAAAACCACACTGAGATACCACCTAACTCCAGTCAGAATGGCAACAACTCACAAAATAACAGCTGCTGGAGAGGGTGTGGTGAAAAGGGAACACTTCTACACTGTTGGTGGGAGTGTAAACTAGTGCAACCTCTGTGGAAAGCAGTGTGGTGATTCCTAAAAGCTCTAAAAATCGACCTTCCATATGATCCCGCAATCCCCCTACTGGGAATATACCCTGAAGAACTCAAATCACTCTATAAAAAAGATACCTGCACACGTATGTTTATTGCAGCGTTGTTCACAATAGCAAGAACCTGGAAACAACAATGCTGCACATCAAAAGAGGACTGGATTAAAAAAATGTGGTACATATACATGATGGAATACTACGCAGCCATGAAAAAGAACAAAATCATGAATTTCGCAGCAACCTGGATGGAACTAGAGTCTATAATACTGAGTGATTTCTCACAGAAACAAAGATCCAAGTATCACATGTTCTCACTCATATACTGGACTTTGAACGTCCAATGTAATACTATAAGAAAATGACTGACGGAGCAAATATCTGTCTGGGGATGTGAAAACACCTCTTATCAACAGGGTGCCTGAATGAAACGTAATTGTATACCTAACCCTTAACTGTACCCCACAAAACCATAATAAAAAATATTTTTAAAAAAGAAGGTATTAAGCACAGAAGAAAGAAAGAAAGAGAGAGAGAGAAAGAAAGAAAAAAGAGAGAAAGAGAGAGAGAAAGAAAGAAAGAAAGACCAGGAGATCAGGAAAGCATAGAATCAACAGAGGATACATTGTTACTGAAAACTTGAAAACACACACATACATCAACCCAAAAGTTAAAACAAATAAACAAGAAAAAACTTTGTAAAAGCCTCCTGACAAGGATAAACTCTCACATTTCGATAGTCAGACTGAAAGTAAATGGACTAAATGCACCACTGAAAAGACATATATTGGCAAACTGGATTAAAAAGTATGACCCTCCAGGTGTGGTGACTGAAGCCTGTAATCCCAGCTCTTTGGGAGGCTTAGGCAAGAGGATTGCCTGAGACCAGAGATTCAAGCAGCCTGGACAACTTGGCGAGACCTCATCTCTACAATAAATAAAAAAATAAGCCGGGCATGGTAGTGCTCACCTGTAGTTCCAGTTACTTGGAGGACTGAAGTGAAAGAATCACCTGAGCCCAGCAGGTAGAGGCTGCAGTGGCTGTGAGTGTGCCACTACATTCCAGCCTGGCTGACAGAGTAAGACTCCGATTAAAAAAAAAAAGCATGACCCAAAAATATGCTGCCTACAGGAAACACATTTCAGCAAAGGACATGCACTGACACAAAGTTAAAAGATAGAAAACAAACTTTCAGGCAAACAGAAAACAAAAGAAGGCAGAAGTCACAATTTTAATATCAGACAAGACAGCCTTCAAGTTATCACAAATTTAAAAAGATAAGGAAGGACACTGCATAGTGATACAAGGTTCAATCCATCCACACACACACAAAAATTCCATTCTAAATACATATGGTCCCAACACAGAAACACCAGGATTTATAAGACAACTATTAAGTAAACTAAAAAAGGATATTGAATCTAACACAGTTATAACTTGGGGCTTATTTGCCACTAGCAATCCTAGACAGATAACCAAGGCAAAAAAAAAAAATCTGGACTTGAACTTGATGATTGACAAAATAGATTTAATAGATGACTATAGAACAATCTACCCAATAACCATAGAATATACATTCTATGCATCACCACATGGAACATACTCCAAGATTGACCACATCCTTGGCCATTTATCAAGAATAAGCAAATTCCATATGATTGGAATACTACCATGCACCTTCTCAGACCACAGCAAAATAAAAATAAATATTGCTAACAACAAGATTCTCCCCAAATACACAAAGACATGGACTCTAAACAGCACAGTGCTGCACAACTACTGAGTCAATACAGAAATTTAAAGCTTCTTGGAAATAAATGAAAACAAGCATACATCTTAGCAAAACTTCTGGGATGTCATGAAATCAGTTCTAGTAGGGGAATTTATATCTCTATGAACACACATCAAGAAAATAGAAAGTTTGCAAATGGGGGTGGGGGTGGGGGTGGGGGAAAAAAAGAAAGATTGCAAGTTAGCAACCTAACAAGTCACCTAAGGGATCTGGAAAGTCAAGACCATCAAAACCCTAACTTCAGCAGAAGAACTGATATCACCAAAGTAAAAGCCCAAATACAGGACAGAGAAGACAAAAATATCATAGGAAAAAATTAACAAAACAAAAAGCTGGTACTTTGAAAGAATAAACAAGATTGATGGACCCCTAGCCAGATTGACCAAGGAAAAAGAGGCAAAAAAGCCCAAATAAACACAATCGGAAATGCAAACGATCAAGTCACAACTGACCCCAAAGAAATACAAAAGATTATTAGAGATTACTATGCACACTATTTGTATGGAAAAAAATTTATTAAGTGAAATAGAAGACTTTCTGACATCACATAACCCTCTAAGGTTGAAGCAAGAAGAAATAGAGATGTTAAATAGACCAATAATAATCTAGGAAATTGACTCCTTCATTAAAAAGGTACCTACCAAAAAAAAAAAGCCCTGAACCAGACAGCTTTCCAGCAAAATTCTACAAAACATACAAGGAGAAGCTGATACCAATCCTATTGAAAGTATTCCAGGCAATCGAGAAAGATAGAACTCTCCCCAAATAATTTTATGTCACTAACATCACACTAATACCCAAACCAGACAAAGAACCACCAAAGAAAGAACATAGATGCAAAAATTCTTAACAAGATTCTAGCAAATTTGATCCAACAACACATCTCAAAAATTGTCCACCATAACCAAATAGGTTTCATCCCCAGGATGCTCGACTGGTTTAACATCTGCACAAGACCATAAAGGTAATCAAGTACATCAACATATGCAAGAACAAGAACCACACGATTATATCATTAGAGGCAGAAAAGGCTTTCAACAAAATCTAGTATTCATTCTTTATAAAAAACACTTGAATGTGTAGGTACAGAGGGAACATACCTCAAAATAGTAAAAACCATCTATGGTAAACCCACAGCCAACATATTAACAAATGGACAGAAATTGGAAATATTTCCCCTGAAAACCAGAACAAGGCAAGGCTGCCTAGTCTCACCCCTCCTGTTCAACATGGTATTGGAAGTCCTAGCTAGAGCATTCGAACAAGAGAAGGAAATCAGGGCTATCCAAATAGGAAAAGAGGAAGTTAAACTTTCCTTCTCTGTGGATGATATGATCCTATACTTGGAAAACCCAAGGGAATCTGTCAAAAACCTCCTTGCACTGATAAAGAACTTTTGCAAGCCCTCAGGGTATAAAATCAATGTGCAAAAGACAGTCACATTTTTATATACCAACACCAAACAGGCAGAGAACCAAATAAAAAGCACAATCCCTCCGGGCTCGGTGGCTCAGCCTGTAATCCCACGCCTTTGGGAAGCTGAGGTGAGTGGATTGCCTGAGCCTGCGGATTCGAGACCTGCCTGGGCAGCGAGACCTCATCTCTACAATAAATAAAAAAATCAACTGGGCATGGTAGCGCATGCCTGTAATTCCAGTTACTTGGAAGGCTGAGGTGGAAGGATTGCCGGAGCCCAGCAGGTGGAGGCTGTGGTGGCCGGGAGCGGCCACTGCACTCCAGTCTGGGCGACAGAGTGAGACTCCAACTCAAAAAAAAAAAAAAAAAAAAAGCACAATCCCATTCATAATAACCATACACACACACAAAATGAAATACCTTGGTATCTTCCTAAACAGAGAAGTGAAAGACCTTTACAATGTAAAGTACAAAGCAATGTTCAAAGAAATCAAATATGATACAAACAAATGGGAAAATATTCCATGGTCATGAATTGGAAGAATTAACATTATTAAAATATCCATCCTACCCAAGGCAATCTAGAGATTCAAGGCAATACCCATTAAATTACCATCATCATTCTTCTCGGATCTGTAATTGACAATAGAGAAATTCCTGTGGAAACAAAAATGACCACAAATAGCCAAAACAATCCTCAGCAAAAGAAACAAAGTACGAGGTATCATACTTCTAGACTTTAAACTTTATTATAAGACCAATAATCAAAATAGCCTGGTACTGATAGAGAAACAGGCATATAGATCAATGGAACAGGATAGAGATTCGAGAAGCAAAACCTCAACTTCTTAACCAACACATCTTTGACAAAGCTTCCACCAATAACCACTGGGGAAAGGAGAACCTATTCAGAAAATGGTGCTGGGAAAACTTGCTGACGATACGCAGAAGATTAAAATAAGACCCCTACTTATAACCATACACAAAATCAACTCTAAATGAATCAAAGAACTAAATGTAAAACCTCAAACTATAAGAATCAGAAAACACAGGAGACATCGTTATGGAAATTGGAATAGGCAAACAATTCCTGATCAAAACTCCAGATGCCCATGCCACAAGAGATAAAATAGACAAGTGGGACCTCATTAAACTGAAAAGTTTCTGCAAAGCAAAAGAAGTCATCAAGAGATCAGGAAGACAACCCACAGAATGGGAAAAAAAATATTTGCCAACAGCATATCTGACAAAGGTCTAATATCCAGGATCTATAAGGAACTCTAACATGCCGAAAGGAAAAAAACCAAACAGATCCATTAAAAAGTAGGCAAAATACATGAATAGAAACTTCTCAAAAGAAGACATACAAGCAGCCAACAGACACATGAAAAAAAGATTCAGCCTCACTAATCATCAGAGAAATGCAAATCAAAACCACATTGAGATGCCACCTAACTCCAGTAAGGATGGCCATCATTAACAAAACAAACAACAACAGATGCTGGCAAGGATGTGAAGAAAAAGAAAAGCTTCTACACTATTGGTAGGAGTGCAAACTAGTTCAACCTCTATGGAAAATAGTGTGGCCATTCCTAAAAGAACTAGAAATTGACCTTCCGTAAGAACCAGCAATCTCTCTTCTGGGAATATACCCAAAGGAACTTAAATCATTCTACAAAAAAGATACCTGTGCATGCATGTTTATTGCATCACCATTCACAATAGCAAAAACATGTAACTGTGCTACCCATTGAAAGTGGACTGGATACAAAAAATTTAGTACTCCACATGTTCTCACTCATAAGCGGACCTTGAACAATTATCATAATACTTTAAGAAAGGGATTGGCAGTAGTGGGAAACTACCAGGGTAGGGGGGCACACACCTCATCAACAAGGATACCTGCATAATGACCATTTGTATACCTAACCCCACATCTTTAAAATAAAAAATAATTTTTTAAAAAACTGTGGTTTATATATACAATGGAATATTGTGCAGCCATAAAGAAAGACAAAACTATGGACTTCACAGCAACTTGGATGGATTTGGAATCTATCATAGTCAGTGATCAATCACAGAAACAAAGAACAGAGTATCACCATGTTCTCACTCATATGTGGCCCCGAACATTCATCATAATACTATAAGAAAAGGATTGGCAGTGGAGGGACTCTGCTGGGGGAAGGAGGCAGCACATGAAATTAGTAAGGGTGCCTGATCCTAATCCAACAGGGTGAGGGCCAGTGAGAGGCCCAAACTTCACCTGCACCTAGACCACTTATGTACCCAATCCTGACTTGTACCCCACATCTTTAAAATTAGAAAATAAAATAAAAGGAGAAAACATAAATAAATTAAGGTTTCTTTTGAGCTCACCCTCATAAACTGCACATTTAAATTGACAATTTGATAAGTTGTGATACATGTATACACCCATTAAACATCACCACAATCAAGGAAGTGAATATATCCATCATCTCCAGAATTGTCTCATTCTTATTTTTTTATTTTTTTGAGTTGGAGTCTCACTCTGTCACCCAGACGGGAGTGCAGTGGCCGCTCCCGGCCACCGCAGCCTCGACCTGCTGGGCTCTGGCGATCCTTCCGTCTCAGCCTTCCAAGTAGCCGGAATTACAGGCATGCGCTACCACGCCCGGCTGATTTTTTTTATTTATTGTAGAGATGAGGTCTCGCTTCCCAGGTGGCTCTGGAACCCGCAGGCTCAGGCAATCCACTCACCTCAGCCTCCCAAAGGCGCGGGATTACAGGCTGAGCCATGGAGCCCGGTTCATTCTTATTTTTAATCCCTCCCACTCCTACCTGTCTCCTGTCCTGCCACATCCTCAAGCAGCCCCTGTTGCTGTAGATTAGACTCTGCTGTAGATACACTCTGCCACTATGGATTACTTTGTGTTTTATGGAGTTTTATGTAGGTTAAATGATATAGGACATACTCTTCTCCTTTCTTCCACTATGTATGATTGTTTTGAGGTATATCAATGTTGTTCCATCATTTTATTTTCATATATTCTATAAACTCATACCACACTGCTACTGTATTTGTTTTAGATTGGATTACAATATTTTAGAACAATTAAAATAAAAATTTTTTTTGTATTTTGTATGTTACGGAGTTCTTCATTTCTTTGTGTAAACCTACTTTTCTGCCTGCTACTACATATTTTCTGCCTGAAGAGTTTCTTTAATATTTCTAATAGTGCTGTTCTACTGTTAATAAATTCTCTCACTCCCCCCCTTTTTTTTTTTAAATCTGAAAGGGGTCGCATTATTTCTCATTCATTTTTTAGATTTTTTGCTGGGTTTCGAATTTTTTGACAGATTTTTTTTCTTTCTTTCAACATCTTAACCTTGTCACTTCGCTGTTTTCTGGTTTGCATATTTCTGACAATTCATCTGCTGTTTTTATCTTTTTATCTTTGTATGTAATGTGTCTTTTAAAAATCTGGATGGCTTTAATATTTTCTTTTTATCTTGTTTAAGAAGTTATACATAATGAGTTTAAGTTTGGGGTGTATTTATACTGCTTGGAGTTTCTC
This sequence comes from Carlito syrichta, assembly GCF_000164805.1. Classification (NCBI taxonomy): domain Eukaryota; kingdom Metazoa; phylum Chordata; class Mammalia; order Primates; family Tarsiidae; genus Carlito; species Carlito syrichta. The sequence continues at coordinate 1,400,553 of NW_007260294.1, forward strand.
TATATTTCTTAGAATTGTGGTCTGATAATTTTCATTTAGAGGAGGAAATTCTTAACTATTTTCTCTTCTAATAATTATTTGGCCTTGTTTTTTGTATTTTCTCTTTTGGATATTCAAATAAAACATTTGTTAAATTGTTTGACATTGTTCCATGGAAATTAGGTACTCTTTTGGGGGTTTTTCTTTGTGTGTTTTTGTTTAATTTCTATGAGCCAATTTTCAAGTTCATTGATTCTTTTCCCTTGGCCTTATCAAGTCTTGATTTCTTTTTCAGATAGTTCACTACTGGTGTATAGAAACAACACTTATATTTTTGTGTGTGTTGATTTTGTATCCTGCAACTTTACTGAATTCATTTATTACTTCTAACCTTTTTTTTTTTTTTGAGTTGGAGTCCTCTGTCACCCAGACTGGAGCGAAGTGGCACACTCCCAGCCACCACAGCCTCAACCTGCTGGGCTCAGGCAATCCTTCCGCCTCAGCCTTCCAAGCAGCCGGAACTACAGACGCATGCTACCATGCCCTAGTTTTTGATTTATTGCAGAGACGAGGTCTCACCAAGTTGTCCAGGTGGGTCTCGAACCTGCGGGCCCAGGCAATCCGCTCGCCTCGGCCTCCCAAAGTGCTGGGATTGCAGGCTGAGCCACTGAGCCTGGCCACTTCTAACCATTTTTGATATGGTCTCCTTGGCTTTTTAGATATATGATTACATCACCTACAACAGGGACAAATCTATTTTCCTTTTTCTTATTTAGATGCTCCTTATTACTTTCTCTTGTCTGAGTGCTCTGGCTAGGACTTCTCGTGCTTGTTGAATGGAAGTGGTGAAAATGTACATCCTCATCTTGTTCCAGACCTTAAAAAGCTTTCTGTTTTTCTCATTTAGTATGATGTTAGATGTTGGTTGGTCATATATGGCCTCTATTGTGTTGAGGTACATTCCCTCTATACTTAATTTGTTGACTTTTTGTCATGAAGGGATGTTGAATTTTATGAAATGCATTTCTGTGTCTATTGAGATAATACATTTTTTCATTGATTTTATTAATATGATGTACCAAATATATTGATTTGCATTTGTTGAACAAACCTTGCATCTCTGGGATGAATCCCACTTGTTCATGGTGAGTGATCTTTTTAATGTGCTATTCAATTTGGAATGCTAGTATTTTTGCTGAGAATTTTTGCGTCTGTGTTCATCAGGGATATTGATCTGTAGTTCTATTTTTATTTTTGTTGTGTCCTTGTTTAGTCTTGGTTTGGTGATGCTGGTCTCATAGAATGAGTTTAGAAGAATTCTGTCCTCTCCAATATTTTGGAATAGTTTGCAAAAGATTGGTATTTCTTTTTTAAACATTTGGTAGAACTCAGCAATAGAGCTGTAGGTTCCTGGAGTTTTCTTTGATGGGAGACTGTTTATTACTTATTCAGTTTTGTTACTCTTTACTCTGTTCCAATTTTCTGTTTCTTCGTGATTCACCTTGGATAGGTTGTTGGTCCAGGAACTTATCCATTTCTTCTAGGTTTACCAATTTGTTGGCATATACCTGTTCATAAAATCTCTTATAATCCTTTGTCATATAAGTTGTAATATCTTCTTTTTATCACTGATTTTATTTATTTGAATATTCTCTCTTTTTAAAGTTAGTCTAGATAAAGTTTTGTCTATTTTATGCTTTCAAAACACCAACTCTTTGTTTTGCTGATGTTTTGTATTTTTAGTCTCTATTTTGCTTATTTCTGTTCTGATCTTTAGTAATTCTTTCCTTCTACTAATTTTGAACTTAGTTCATTCTTGTTTTCTAGTAATTTATGATGCAATTTTAAGTGGTTTATTTGATATTTTATATTTTTTTTGTTGTAGACACCTATTGTTATAAATTTTCCTCTTGGAACTACTTTTGTTTTAGATCATAGATTTTGGTATGCTGTCTCATTTTTCATTTGTGTCAAGAAAATTTTTTAATTTCTTTTTAATTTTTGGTTTGACCCATTTGTTGTTCAAGAGTATGTTGTTAAATTTCCATGTTTTTTTTTTATTAATCAATATTTTTCATTATGGTTTTGTGGGGTACAGTTAAGGGTTAGGTGTACAATTACGTTTCATTCAGGCACCCTGTTGATAAGAGGTGTTTTCCCATCCCCAGACAGATATTTGCTACTGTTAATCCCATCACCCTCCTCACCCCCATAGTTTCCAAGTACTGTCAGTCATTTTCTTATAGTATTACATTGGATGTTCAAGGCCCATTATATGAGTGAGAACATGTGATACTCGCATCTTTGTTTCTGTGAGAGGTCACTCAGTATTATAGACTCTAGATGAATCCAGGTTGCTGCAAAGTTCATGATTTTGTTCTTTTTAGGCTGCATAGTATTCCATCATGTATATGTACCACATTTTTTAAATCCAGTCCTCTTTTGATGGGCAGCATGGTTGTTTCCAGGTTCTTGCTATTCTGAACAACGCTGCGATAAACATACAGGTGCAGGTATCTTTTTTATAGAGTGATTTGAGTTCTTCAGGGTATATTCCCAATAGGGGGATTGTGGGATCATATGGAAGGTCGATTTTTAGAGCTTTTAGGAATCACCACACTGCTTTCCACAGAGGTTGCACTAGTTTACACTCCCACCAACAGTGTAGAAGTGTTCCCTTTTCACCACATCCTCTCCAGCAGCTGTTATTTTTTGAGTTGTTGATAATTGCCATTCTGACTGCAGTTAGGTGGTATCTCAGTGTGGTTTTGATTTGCATCTCCCTGATGATTAGTGAGGTTGAACATTTCTTCATGTGTTTGTTGGCTGCTCGGATGTCTTCTTTTGTGAAGTGTCTGTTCATATCTATTGCCCATTTTATAATGGGGTTGTTTGTTTTTTTCTTTTCAACACATTTGAGTTCCTTGTAGATCCAGGATATTAAGCCTTTGTCAGACCTGGAGTTGGCAAATCCTTTTTCCCAGTCTGTAGGCTGTCTCCCTGCTCTCTTGATGGTTTCTTTGGCTTTGCAGAAGCTTGTCAGTTTAACGAGGTCCCACTTGTCTATCTTCTCTCTTATGACCTGTGGGTTTCAGGTTTTGTTCAGGAATTGGATGCCAGTTCCAATTTCCATGAGGGTATTTCCTTCCTTTTCTAAGGTTCTTATGGTTTGAGGGTTTTACATTAGGTCTCTGATCCATTTGGAGTTAACCTTTGTGCATGGGAATAGATAGGGGTCCTGTTTCAATCGTCTGCATGTGGTCAGCCAGTTTTCCCAGCACCATTTACTGAATAGGTTCTCCTCTCCCCAGTGGTAGGTGGTGGGGGCTTTGTCGAAGATGAGTTGGTTGAGAAATTGAGGTTTTGCTTCTGGAATATCAATTCTGTTCCATTGATCTATATGCCTGTTCCAGACCAATACCAAGCTGTTTTGATGATTGTAGCTTTATAGTAAAGTTTGAAGTCTGGTATTGTGATACCACCTGCTTTCTTTTTTGCTGAGGACTGTTCTGACTATTCTTGGACTTTTGTGCTTCCATATGAATTCCTGTGTTGTTTTTTCTAGGTCTGAAAAGAATGTTGTTGGTAATTTAATGGATATTGCATTGAATTTGTAGATTGCCTTAAGATGGACATCTTCACAATGTTGATTCTTCCGATCCATGAGTATGGGATATTTTTCCACTTGTTTGTGTCAGCTTTGATTTCTTTGAGCAGTGTTTTGCAATTTTCATTATAAAGTTCTTTCACATCTCTGGTTAGGAAGATGCCGAGGTATTTCATTATTTTGTGGCTATTGTGAATGGAATTGTGTTTTTTATTTGGGTTTCTGATTGTTTATTATTGGTGTAGAGAAATGCAATTGCCTTTTGTACATTTATTTTGTATCCTGAGACTTTGCCAAAGGCCTTTATCAATGTAAGGAGGCTTTTGAAAGATTCTAGGTTTGGGTTTTCTAGGTACACAATCATATCATCTGCATAGAGAGATAACTTGACTTCCTCTTTTCCTATTTGAATACCTCTGATTGCCTCCTCTTCTCTGATTGCTCTAGCCAGGACTTCTAATACTATGTTGAACAGGAGGGGTGAGAGTGGGCATCCTTGTCTAGTTCCATTTTTCAGGGGAATTGGTTCCAATTTTTGTCCATTTAGGAGTATGCTGGCTGTGGGCTTCTCGTAGATGGCTTTCACTATTTTGAGGTATGTTCCCCGTATGCCTAGATATTCAAGGGTTTTTATCATGAAGGGGTGCTGGATTTTATCAAAAGCTTTTTCTGCATCTAATGATATGATCATGTGGTTTTTGTTTTGACACCTGTTGATGTATTTAATTACATTTATGGTTTTACGAATGTTGAACCAGCCTTGAATCCCAGGAATGAAGCCTACTTGGTCATGATGGATGATTTTTGAGATGTATTGCTGAATCTGGTTTGCTAGGATCTTGTTGAGAATTTTAGCATCTATGTTCATCAAAGATATTGGTCTGTAGTTCTCTTTCTTTGTTAGATCTTTACCTGGCTTGGGTATCAATGTGATGTTGGCTTCATAAAATGATTTGGGGAGAGTTCCATCTTTTTCAATTTCCTGGAATACCTTCAGTAGGGTTGGTATCAGCTCCTTCTTGAATGTCTTGTAGAATTCTGCTGGAAAGCCATCTGGACCAGGGCTTTTTTTTGTAGGAAGTTTTCTTATTACATAGTCGATTTCCTTGATTGTTATTGGTCTATTTAGGGTCTCAACCCTGGTAGGTTGTGTGATGTCAGAAAGTCCTCCATTTCCTTAAGGTTTTCAAGTTTGTTTCCATACAAGTGTACATAGTAATCTCTAATGATCTTTTGTATTTCTTCAGGGTCAGATGTGACTTCATCTTTTGTGTTTCTGATTGTGCTTATTTGGGTTTTTTCTTGTTTTTTTCTTGGTCAGTCTAGCTAGGGGACCATCGATCTTGTTTATCCTTTCGAAGAACCAACTTTTTGTTTCATTGATTTTTTTGTATTATCTTCTTGTCTTCTATGTCCTGGATTTGGGCTTTTATTTTTGTGATCTGGATTTTTCTGCTGAAATTAGGATTTTTGTGGTCTTGCTTTTCCAGCTTCTTT
>NW_007260294.1:1406486-1407340 GCF_000164805.1 Carlito syrichta
GAAATTAAGATCGCTACTCCTCCTTACTTTTGTATTCTGTTCGCCTGAAAGTTTGTTTCCCGTCCTCTTACTTTGAGTCTGTGGGTGTCCTTTCTAGTGAGGTGAGTCTCTTGAAGGCAATCGATTTTTGCCTGATGATATTTATCCATTTTGCCATTCTATGTCTTTTCAGTGGTGCATTTAGTCCATTCACATTTAGGCTAATAATTGAAAAGCAAGAGTTGATCCCTGTCATAAGGTTCTTACAGAGTTGTTCCTGCTTGTTTGTTGTCTTTCTTTGGTTTTGGAGTTGGTTCATGTGTGTTTTTAATCTTTTGCCTGTACTTTTATGAAGAATGCTGTTGTTCTTTTTTCTTTTTCTTCTGTGTTCAGTACTTTCTTAAGTATTTCTTGTAGAGGTGGTCTAGTGGCAGCATAGGTTTTTAGGGATTGGATATCTGGAAAAGATTTCAATTCTCCCTTCACTAATGAAGCTTAGTTTGGCTGGGTAGGTTATTCTTGGTTGAAATTGTTTATCTTTTAGAACTTTGAAGATAGGGCTCCAGGTTCTCCTGGCCTGAACTGTTTCTGTGGATAAATCTGCTGCTATTCTAATTGAATTTCCCTGGTAGGTAGTCGGCCTTTTTCTCTTGCTGACTTTAGGATTTTTCCTTTTATAGCTACTTTGTTTAGGTGAATTATTATGTGTCTTAGAGTTGGTCTTCTCATTTGTTGTGTTGCAGGGGTTCTCTGAATCTCTTGTGTTTGAATTTTTTCATCTTTAATGAGGTGAGGGAAGTTTTCTTGAATGATTTAATGAAATGTTTGTTCCAGTGTGGCTTCTGTTTCTCTCTCTGCCTCAGGAAGCCCAATTA
>NW_007260294.1:1407360-1408353 GCF_000164805.1 Carlito syrichta
TCTCCTCAATTTTTAAAATTCTCTCCATTAATGTCTTGATGTCTGGGTTTGTTGCATGTAACCAGTCATTCTGGGGACTCTTCATTGTTTGTGTTCCAGAATCTGTTTTCTCAGTGTCTGATCTCCCAGGGGTCTGTGTGAGATCTATATTCTTCTTTTGGTTTTTCTTCATTTGTGTGGTTTTCTCCCCCTCCCTACTTTTTCCTTCCCTCCACGTCACCATCTTCTTTAATTCTGTTATTCAGTGGTAAAGGGATTGGTTTTACTTCTGTTTTTTCAATCTATTCTTTATGTATGCCCTCTTACTTTGTTCAATTCTGGAGTTGCACTGTAGGTTGGAGGTGGTCCTTTTTTGCAGTTTTGAGATTTACTTAAGGGGAGAGCTATGATTCAAAATCTGTCTGCAGGTCCTGGTATTCTCTGACAAATGTGTGGATAATGTGGAACCCACTTCCCACTGCCCTGGAATCTGTCCATGCAGTGGGTCTGTAGGTTTACTCCCTGAAATAAAATGTGGTTAGCAGAGGGGAGAGAATGGAGCAGATAGTTGGTTGAAGAGGGGAGTGGAGAGATAGAGGAGTAAGGGGGGAAACAAACAATTGTGCCAACAAATAGAGAGGCCTATACTGAAACAGATAAAAACAATAGACCACAGCTACAGACGAACAAACTCTCATACAAAAAATAAAAAATAAAAATAAAACATATAGAGATGCTAACAAACAAGCTAACCAACCACCTTGTTCGTTTGCTGTTCCTCTATACAAAGATATGGTTTACAGAGAGAAGAAAAGAGAAGAAAAGGAAAAGGAAAAAAGAAAAAAGAGAACAATACAGTAGGAATAGAATTAAGTCATTAAACTAATAGAATCAATGAAGCACACTCTGAGACATTTTGTTTAAGTCCAATGTCCTTTCAGGTGTGATTTCTAGTTTTCTTTTCAAGCTGGTAAATTAGTTTGCAGTTAGGGTCAGTTGCCCCTGATCTGCTGA
>NW_007260294.1:1408579-1415221 GCF_000164805.1 Carlito syrichta
GAGTCAGAGACCCACTGCAGATCTCCTTTGCAGAGGGCTTCAGAGACTAGGTTGCCCCGTCACTATCTTGCCGCTTCTCTCCATGTATTTTTATAGTTTACAAAGTTTCCCGTGTCGTTGATTTCTAGTTTTATTTCATCATAGCCAGGAAAGATACCAGATATGATTTCAATTTTTTTGAATTAGTAGAGATTTATTTTGTGGCCTAACATATTATCTATCCTGCAGAAAGTTCCATGTGCTGATGAAAAGAATGTGAATTACTCAGATACTGGGTGAAATGTTCTGTCTGTCAGGTTCATTTGTACTAGAGCGCAGTTTAATTCTGATGTTGTTTTCTTTATTTTTAATCTAGATTTTCTGTTTATTGCTGAAAGTATGATGTTGAGGTGCCATGCTATTCTCGTATTCCTTTCTTTCTCTTTAAAACTTATAATATTTGCATTATATGTCTGGGTGTTCTGGGGAAAGGTGCATATACACTTATAATTGTTATATTTTCTTGCCAACTCAACTTCTTTATCAAAATATAATCGCCTTCTTTGTCTTTTATTTTCCAAGTTTTTACTTGAAAGTCTATTGTGTCTGATCTAAGCATACTGTCTCCTTTCTGTGGGTTTCTGTTATATGGAATATCACTCTTCATCCCTCTGTGTTCAGTCTATTTGTGTCTTTACAGGTGCAGGAAGTTTCTAGTAGGCAGCATAAGTTGAGCTTTTAAAAAATCTATTTAGCTATTTATCTGCTGGTTACTTTGTATATCCTTTAATCCTTCATTTCTCATTGGTTATCTTTGTGGTGTGGTGGAGTTTTGTACTGATAAGCTTTTATTTGTTTTCTTTATAATTGGTGTATATGTTGTCATTTTTTCTTTGTGGTTACTATGGGACTTTTACAAAAAAAGAATGGTAACAGACTATTTTAAGCTGAAAACTTAACTTTACAAACACAAATACTCTAGACTTTTACCTTCCCACAAACCATTTATAATTTTGTTGACTCAATTTACATTTTAAGATATTGTGTGTTTCTGAATGTCTTATTGTAGGTACAGGTTTCATTGACCATTTTAACCTTTATATTAAAGACTTGAAAGATTATGTATCATCATTGCATTATTGGTTTTCTGAGTTTGATAGTAAATTTCCCTCCTGGTTCTAAATTTGATTTTGAATTTCTATCAGTGAGTTTTATACTTTCACTGTGCTTTACAGGGTTTCTGTCATCCCATTGCTGCATTCCATTGCCTTTAGACTTTCCAGATTATGTTTTGTTGTTGCTGTTTGGATGCTTTTACTGTGGGAGTTGTGAGTGGCAGCTCCCACTAGTCAGCCATCTTAGTGATGTTACTCTTGCTGTTTTTTCTATTTCATTTATTTCTATTATTGCAATTATTTCCTTCCTTTTGCTATTTTAAATTAATTTTGCCCTTCTTTTCTATCTTCCTAGGAGGAGGCTAAAATGATTGATTTCAGACTTTTCTTATTGTCTAATAGTAGCATTTAGTGCTAAATTTTTTTTTTTTTTGAGTTGGAGTCTCACTCTGTCACCCAGACTGGAGTGCAGTGGCCACTGCTGGCCACCACAGCCTCGACCTGCTGGGCTCCAGCAATTCTTCCACCTCAGCCTTCCAAGTAGCCAGAATTACAGGCATGCGTTATCACGCCTAGCTGATTTTTTGATTTATTGTAGAGGTGAGGTCTCACTGCCCAGGCGGGTCTCAAACCCGCGGGCTCAGGCAATCCACTCACCTCAGCCTCCCAAAGGCACGGGATTACAGACTGAGCCACCGAGCCCGGCTGCTAAAAATTTTCTTCCAAACACTGCTAAGCTGTATCTCACGCATTTTAATATGTCATATTTTAATTTTTATTTGGTTCACTATAATATTTTATTTTCCTTTAAAGTTCTTCTCTAACCCCCATATTATTTAAAAGTGTGTGACAAAATTTTCAAGTCTTTGGGTCCATTGTGGTCAGAAAACATATTGTGTATAATTCATTTTTTTAATTTGTTGAATTCTGTTTTAAGACTAAAGATACAGTCTTGGTAAAGATTCCAAACGCAATTGAAAAGAGTTGGTAGGAACTTCTGGCAAGATGGCTTTGAGAAAGGTCAGACTGTGAGAGTCTCTGCAAAAGCCAGTGTCCATAAAGACTCTCTGCCTGAGTAGGCATGTGCTGGTGGGTAAGTGAAAGTCTGTCTGAGAGGACACTCAGGTTCTTGCACCGGGGTTCTCCTCCAGAGGTAACTACAACCTCCTACCGCCCTGAGATGAGAGCCAATGGCATGCAGTATCACTACTGTTCTTGGGACTCTCTTGAGATGAATCTTTCGAATACAGCAGTTTCTTATGCTTGGGACCTGGCCCACACCATCACCTGTGACAGCAAAGTGACTGGAGCCCTGGATTCCATCTGTGGAGAGAGAAATTTGGGGAGAACTGGAGAGGAACCCACCCTTAGTGAGGAAACGCTGACCCATTTTCTCTGTCGCAGAACCAGGCAGAGACCTGCATTGCTCCACCCAGCTCCACCCAGCCTCCAACTTGGGACCTAAGGTAATCCAATCAAACTAGGAAGGACAGAAGCTCCTCCCCCACACTGGATCTGATATAGACACTGCAGATCTGAGTAGGAGTCTTAACAGACAGCAAACCAAATGAGTCCAGATTTGAGCCACCCTCCTCCGACAGTAGACCTGTGGCATCTGACCCACTCTGAGAGCAACTCTATCAGGCTATGTTGAGAGCAGAGGAAAGGGTTGGAAATCAGAACTGAAAAGAAGTTGGACTTACAGCAATGACTTCAGAGAGAGTTTTTTGTCTGTTTTGCTCATTTTTGTTTGTCTGTTTGTTGTTTTAGTTTTTTCTCTCTGTTTTCAATAACGTTTTCATACTTGATTTGTTTCTGTTATTTTATTGCTTTTTTTTAGACTTCCTGTTTGTGTATGGGTTTTTGAAGGTGAATACATCCATAGGGCCTTTTCTCGGTTTATGTGTTTGTATAATTGCCTATATATTTTAGCTTTTTTCCTACTCTTTTCTGTCTTTGTTTGTGTCTCTTTTCATTTATTAGTTGGTACGTCTGTCTGTTTTCCCTCTTACTCTTCTCTCTCTCCACCTACCTCTCATACCCCTCCTTCCTTTATCCATTCTTGTCCTTTTTCTTACCTTATTTTGCTTTCAGGGAGCAAACCTATACTCCCACTGCATGGACAGATTGTAAGGCAGTGGGAAGTGGGTTCCAGGGGACCCACACACTTGTCAGTAGATACTGGGTCTACAGATAAATTCTAAATCACAACTCCCCCCTCAATTAAATCTCAAAACTGCAAAAAGTATGATCCCCAACCCACAGTCCAACTTCAGAATTGAACAAAGCCAGAGGATCCACATAAGGAAGACTAGAAGATTGAAGTAAAAACTATCCCCCATTCCTGAACAACAGAATTAAAGAAGAGGTTAAAAAGGGGGGAGGGGAGGAAAATCTACACAAATGAAGAAAAACCAAAGGAAGAATATGGGTCTCACACAGACCCTTGGGAGTCTGAGAATACAGACTTTGGAATGCAAACAATAAAGAACCCCCAGAATGACTAGTCTCAAACCACAAACCTAGATATCAAAATATTAATAGAGAGAATAAATAGAATTGAGGCGAGACAAGAGGAAAGAATGAAGAAGTTGATAATTGAGGTAACAAAAATAAAGTATACAGTGAATGAAATAAATAACAAACTGATAAGTATGGAAAGCAGAATTATCCAAGCAGAAAAAAGAATCTCAGAGCTTGAGGACCAAAATATGGAATTAACTAAAACTGTCAAAAACACAGAAAAGAAACTTCAAAAGACAGAGCAAAATCTTCAAGAGACGAGTGATTATTTCAAGAGGCTGAACCTAAGATTGATTGGACTTCCTGAGGCAGAAAGAGAGATAGAGACCACCCTGGAATAAATATTCCATGAAATTATCCAAGAAAACTTCCTTCATCTCATCAGTGACATGACCATTTAAACACAAGAGATTCAGAGAACCCTTGTGAGACAGCAAATGAGAAGACCAACTCCTAGACACATAGCATAATAGTTTGCCTACTCAAAATAGGTATAAAAGAAAAAATCCTAAAGGCAACAAGAAGAAAATGTCAGACTACCTACCGGGGAAGACCAATTAGAATAGCAGCAGATTTATCTACAGAAACACTTTGGGCTAGGAGAACTTGGAGCCCAATCTTCAAAGTTTTCAAAGATAAACAATTTTAACCAAGAATTACCTACCCAGCTAAGCTAAGCTTCATCAGTGATGGAGAATTAAAATCTTTCCAAGACATTCAATGCCTAAGAACTTATACTGTCTCCAGACCAGCTACAAGAAACACTTAAAAAAGTATTAAACACAGAAGAAAGAAAGAAAATGACAATGCCCTTCACAAGAATGCAAGAAAAATATTGAAAACACACATAAATCAACCCCAAAATCAAAAGAAAGACAACAAACAAACAGCAACAACAACAAACTCTATAAGAACCTCATGACACTGATAAACTCTCACATTTCAATAATTAGTCTGAATGTGAATGGAGTGAATGGACTAAATGCACCACTGAAAATATATACAATGGCAAAATGGATAAAATATCATGAGGCAACAATATATTATCTCCAAGAAACTCATCTCACCAGAAAGGACACTCACAGACTCAAATTAAGAGGTTGGGAAACAAAATTTCAGGCAAACAGAGCACAAAAGAAAGCAGAAATCATGATCTTGATATCAGACAAAATATCCTTTAAGCTATCAAAAATTTAAAAAGATACAGAAGGTCACTACATAATGAGAAAAGGTTTGACCCATCAGTAAGAAATACCCATTGTAAACATATATGCACCCAGCATGGGAGCACCAACTTTTATTAAACAACTTCTAAGAAAACTTTTAAAAGATATTGACTCTAACACTATCATAGCTGGGAACTTAAATACTCCACTCACAACCCTAGACAGATCATCAAGACAAAAAACCAACAAGGAGATCGGGAACCTCAATGTGACACTTGACCAAATGAACTTAATTGATACTTATAGAACACTCCACTTAACAGCCACAGAATATGCATTCTACTCATTACCACATTGAATGTACTCTAAGATTGACAACATCCTTGTCCATAAATCAAGCATAAACAAATTTCATAAGATTGGAATTCTGCCATGCACCTTTTCAGACCACAGTGGAATAAAAACAAATACCAACAAAGTTCCTCCCAAACCCACAAAGACATGGACACTAAAGAGACATGGATGCTAAACAACTCCTGGGCCAACATGGAAATCAAAACAGAGATTAAAAGATACCTGGAAACAAGTGAAAATCAATAAACATTTTATCAAAACCTCTGGGATGCCATGAAATCCGTACTAAGAGGGAAATTCATATCTCTACAAGCACACATGAAGAAAATGGAAATATCACAAGTTAGCAGTCTCATAAATCACCTAAGGAAGCTGGAAAAGCAAGACCACCAAAACCCTAACTTCAGCAGAAGAATCCAGATCACCAAAACAAAAAGCCAAATTTAGGACATAGAAGACAAAAGGAGAATACAAAAAATCAATGAAAAAAAGCTGGTTCTTTGAAAGGATAAACAAGATTGATGGTACCTAGCTAAACTGACAGAGAGAGAGAGAGAGAGAGAGAGAGATACAGAGAGAGAAAGCCTAAATAAGCACAATCAGAAACACAAAAGATAAAGTCACAACTGATCCTGAAGAAATACAAAAAATTATCAGAGACTACTATGTACACTTGTATGCAAACAAACTTGATAACCAAAAGTAAATGGAGGATTTTCTGACATTACACAACCTCCCCAGGATGAAACAAGAATAAATTGAGACCCTAAATAGACCAACAACAATCCAGGAAATTGACTATGTCATAAGAAAACTACCTACAAAAAAAGCCCCGGACCATATGGCTTTCCAGTAGAATTCTACAAAACATATAAGGAGGAACTGATACCAATCCTATTGAAAGTGTTCCAGGCAACTGAGAAAGATGGAACTCTCCCTAAATCATTTTATGAAGCCAACATCACATTGATACCCAAACCAGCTAAAGATCCAGTGAAGAAAGAGAACAACAGGCCAATATCCTTGATGAACATAGATGCTAAAATTCTCAACAAGATCCTAGCAAACTGGATTCAACAACACATCTCAAAAATCATCCACCACAACCAAGTAGGCTTCATCTCCAGGATGCAGGGCTGGTTCAATGTTCATAAGACCATAAACATAATTAAATATATCAATACATGTAAAAACAAAAACCACATGATTTTTTTAAAATTATAAAGATGTGGGGTACAATTCAGGATTAGGTATACAAACGTTGATTATGCAGATACCCTTGTTGATGAGGTATGCCCCTCCCTCCCCTGGCAGTTTCCCTCAACTGCCAATCCCATCCCCCTCCCCTGACAGTTTCCCACTACTGCCAATTCTTTTCTTATAGTATTATAATTGTTCAAGGTCTGCTTATGAGTGAGAACATATGGTACTCTGTTCTTTTCTTCTGTGATAGATCACTGAGTATGATCGACTCCAAATCCATCCAAGTTGCTGCAAAGTCCATA
>NW_007260294.1:1415504-1426605 GCF_000164805.1 Carlito syrichta
GGGGAATTGCTGGATCATATGGAAGGTCAATTTCTAGTTCTTTCAGAAATCGTCACACTGACTTCCAAAGAGGTTGCACTAGTTTGCATTCCCACTAGCAGTGTGGAAGCATTCCTTTTTTCTCAGCATCCTCACTGGCATCTGTTGTTGTTTGTTTTATTATTGATGGCCATTCTTACTGGGGTTAGGTGGTATCTCAATGTGGTTTTGATTTGCATTTCTCTGATGATGAGTGAGGCTGAGCACTTTTTCATGTATCTGTTGGATGACCGTGTATCTTCTTTTGAGAAGTGTCTATTCATATCTTTTGCCAACTTTTTAATGGGGCTGTTAGTTTTTTTCCTTTTGGCATGTTTGAGTTCCTTGCAGATCCTAGATGTTAGGCCTTTGTCAGATATACAGTTAAAAACCACATGATTATATTATTAGATGTGGGAAAAGCTTTTGATAAAATCCAGCATACCTTCTTGATAAAAACCCTTGTATATCTAGGCATAGATGGAACATACTTCAAAATAGTAAGAGCCATCTACAAGAAACCCACAAACAACATACTAATAAACAGATAGAAATTGGAACGATTTCCCCTGAAAACTGGAACAAGACAAGGATGCCCACTCTCAACATAATGCTACTGTTCAACATAATTTTGGAAATCCAAGTTAGAGCAATCAGACAAGGGAAGGAGATAAAGGGTATCCAAAGGAAAAGAGGAAGTCAAGTTATCCCTCTTTGCAGATGCCATGATTCTATACCTCAAAACCTCAAGAGAATCTGTCAAAGTCCTCCTTGTACTGATAAAAGGGGACTTTGACAAAGTCTCAGAGTATAAAATATATGTGCAAAAGACAGTTGCATTGCTATACACCAATAATAATAATCCAAATGAAAGGCACAATCCCATTTACAATAGCCACACACACACAAAAATGAAATACCTTGGCATCTTCCTAACCAGAGACGTGAAAGACCTTTACAACAAAAGCTACAAAACACTGCTGAGAGAAATCAAAGATGACACAAACAAGTGGAAATATATTCCATGCTCATGGATTGGAAGAATCAGCATTGTTAAACTGTCCATCCTACCTAAGGCAATCTACAGATTTAACGCAACATCTATTATATTACCAGTAGCATACTTCTCATACCTGGAAACAATATAGGAATTCATATGGAAACATAAATGACCATGAATAGCCAAAGCAATCCTCAGCAAAAGCAAAGCAAAACGAACAAACAAACAACAAAGCGGGAGGTATCATACTTCCAGACTTTATTATAAAGCTGCAATAATCAAATCAGCCTTGTATTGGTACAAGAATAGGCATATAGACCAATGGAACAGAATAGAGATTTCAGATGCAAAACCCCAATTTCTTACCCAATTCATCTTCGACAAAGCCTCCACCACCAATCTTTAGGGAGAGGAGAACCTATTCAGTAAATGGTGGTGGGAAAACTGGCTGAACACATGAAAAAGATTAAAACAAGATCCCTACCTATGTGCATACACAATAATCAACTCTAAACGAATCAAAGACCTAAAATGTAAAATGTCAAACTATAAGAACCTTAGAAAACACAGGAGATACCCTTATAGTAATTGGAACTGATGACCAATTCTTGATCAAACCCCCAAGTGCCCATGCTGTAAGAGATAAGATAGACAAGCAGGACCTCATCAAACTGACAAGATTCTGCAAAGCCAAAGAAACCATCAAGAGAGCAGGGAGACAGCCCACAAACTGGGAAAAAATATTTGCCAACTATATGTTTGACAAAGGTCTAACATCTAGGATCTACAAGGAACTCAAAAGTGCCAAAAAGAAAAAAATAAACAGCCCCATTACAAAGTGGGCAAAATATATGAATAGACATTTCTCAAAAGAAGACATATGAGCAGCCAACAGAATCATGAAAAAATGCTTAGCCTCAGTAGTCACCAAAGAAATGAAAATTAAAACTACACTGAGATACCACCTGACTCCAGTCGGGATGGTCATCATCAGTAACCCAAAAAACAACAGATGCTGGAGAGGATGTGGCAAAAAGGGAACACTTCTACACTGTTGGTGGGAGTGTAAACTAGTACAGCCTCTGTGAAAAACAGTGTGGTGATTCCTAAAAGGTCTAAAAATTGGCCTTCCGTATGACCCTGCAATTCCCCTACTGGGAATATGCCCTGAAGAAGTCAAATCACTCCATGAAAAAGATACCTGCACATGTATGTTTATTGTAGCATTATTCACAATAGTAAGAACATAGAACCAACCATGCTGCCCATCAAAAGAGGACTGAATTAAGAAAATGTGGCATATATACATGATGGAATATTACGCAGTCATAAAGAAGGACAAAATCATGAACTTCACAACAACTTGGATGGACTTAGAGTCTATAATACTAAGTGATGTGTCACAGAAACAAAGAACTGAGTATCACATGTCCTCATTCATAAGCAGACCTTGAACAATTATCATAATACTATAAGAAAAGGATTGGCAGTAGTGGGAAACTGCCGTAGGTGGGGGAGTAGATGTGGGATTGGCCGTAGTGGGAATCTTCCAGGGGGAGGGGGGCAAATTTCATCAACAGGGGTACCTGCATAATGAACATTTGTACACCTAACCCTGAATTATACCTCACATCTTTAAAATAAAAAAATTAAAAAGAAAAGAGTTTATATTCTGCCGTTGTTTGGTGGAATGTTCTATGAATAGCAATTATATCACATTGATTACTAGTATTTTCCAGTTCTACTATATCGTTGCAGATTTTCTGTCCATAAGTCCTATTAATTACTGGAAGAATGACTGAAATTATTAATTCAATTTATTGTAATTGTAAATTTGTCTATTTTTCTTTTTTAGTCCATTCAGTGTCTCATGTTCTTTTGTAGCCTGGCTGTTTTCTGCATACACATTGAAAACTGTGATGTCCTTTTTGGTGGATTGACACTTTTGTCATCAAATAATGTCATTATGTAATGACATTATATTATCCCAGCTGATTTCTATAAGACATACAAGGAGAAGCTGATATCAATCTTATTAAAAATAATCCAGGCAATTGAGAACAATGAAGTTTTCCCTAACTCATTTTATGAAGCTAACATCATATTGATACCCAAACCTGGCAAAGACTCAACAAGAAAAAATAATTACAGGCCAATCTCCCTGATAAGCATGGGTGCAAAAATTCCCAACAAGTTTCTAGCAAATCAGATCCAACAACACATTTCAAGAATCATCCACCATGACCAGGTGGGCTTCTTCCTGGGATATAGGGCTGGTTTTATATTTACAAGACCATAAATGTAACTCAGCACATTAACAGATGTAGAACCAAGAACCATATAATTATCTCATTAGACACAGAAAAAGCATTTGACAAAATCCAGTATCCCTTCTGATAAAAGCCACAAAACATTTAGGCATAGAAAGAACATTCCTCAAAACAATAAGAGCCATCTATGATAAATCTGTAGCCAACATTTTACTCAATGGGCAGAAGCTGGAAGCATTCCCCCTAAGAACTAGAACAAGACAAGGATGCCGACTCTCATCTTTCCTATTTAACATAGTGTTGAAAGCCCTAACCAGAGTAATCAGGAAATAGAAGTGAATCAGGGGTATCCAAATAGGAAAAGAGGAAGTTAAGCTACCTCTTTTTGAAGAAAATATGATATACTTCTATACCTAGAAAACCCTAGAAAGTCTGTCAAAAGCTTCCTCATACTGATAAATGACTTTGGTAGTCTCAGGTTAAAAAAAGTCAATGTGCAAAAGATGATAACATTTCTATATACCAGCAACAAGCAGGTAGAGAACCAAATAAAAAAGCACAATCCCATTCACAATAACCACACAAAAAATGAAATACCTTGGCATCCACCTGACCAGAGAAGTGAAAGACCTTTACAATGAGAACTACAAAACACTGTTCAAAGAAATTAAGGATGACACAAATGGGAAGACATCCCATGTTCATGGGTTGGAAGAATCAATGTTATCAAGATGTCCATCCTACCCAAGGCAATCTACAGATTCAATGAAATATTCATCAAATTACCAACATCATTTTCCACAGACCTCATAAATGAGACCTGAACACTAGTCATATTAGCACAAGGGTGGGATTGGCAGTCACTGGGCACTGTTAGAGAAGGGAGGGAGGGGGAAAAGATGGGGTCCACATGACAACACAAAGGGTACCTGGCCCACTACCAGGTGAGTGAGGGCCACCTAGAATCTCAAACTTCACCTCTATGCAGCCTACTTATGTAGCAAATCCTCACTGGTACCCCCATCTCTATAATAAATACATTATAAAGAAGGAAGTAATAAACAGTAATACTAAAATTACTGGGGTTTGATTCCTGTACTCTTAGATGAGTGATAGCTTTTCTTTGAATTGACAATTGACAAAATGCCACTAACAGTACAAATATACATTAGCAAGCAGGTAAAATGAATGTTTTTGGACTTTATTTTAGAACTATTTGTGCTTGACAAATGTGTAAAATTTTGTCCATCTTTTTCTTTTTTTTCTTTTTTTCTGAGTTGCAGTCTCACTCTGTCACCCAGACTGGACACCCGGCCACCACAGCCTCGACCTGCTGGGCTCCAGCAATCCTTCCCCCTCAGCCTTCCAAGTAGCTGGAACTACAGGCGCACGCTACCATGCCCAGCTCATTTTTAATTTATTGTAGAGATGAGGTCTCGCCAAGTTGCCCAAGTGGGTCTCGAACCCGCGGGCTCAGGCAATCCACTCACCTCGGCCTCCCAAAGCACTGGGATTACAGGCTGAGCCACCGAGCCTGGCCCATCTTTTCAAAAAATTAACTTGATTTTATTGATGTTTTGTTTTGCTTCTATTTTGTTTATTTCTGCTTTGATCTTTATTATTTCTTTCCTTGCAATAAATTTGGTTTTAGTTTGTTCTTGTTTTTCTAGTACCTTGAGATGCAACGTTAAGTGATTTATTTGAGATAAATCATGTTATATAGTTCACTGAGAAGGTTACACTTCATCTTCATTCCTGAAAGATATTTTTGTTTGGTATAGAATTCTGGATTGAGAGTCATTCTCTTCCAGCAGTTAAAAAAAATACTTTGCTCCTTTCTTCTAACCCGTATCATTTTTTATGATGATTTCACTGTTATTGAAATTGTTTTTCTACTATAGACCTAGAAAAAACAATACAGGAATTTATATGGAAACATAAAAGACCAAGAATAGCCAAAACAATCCTCAGCAAAAAAAAAAAAAAAAAAAAGCAGGAGGTATCACACTCCCAGACTTTAAAGTATATTATAAAGCTACAATAATCAAAACAGCCTGGTATTGGTACAAGAACAGGCATATAGACCAATGTAATAGAATTGAGATTCCAGAAGCAAAACCTCAATTTCTCAACCAACGCATCTTCAACAAAGCCTCCACCAACCACTACTAGGGAGAGGAGAACCTATTCAGTAAATGGTGCTAGGAAAACTGGCTGACCACATGCAGAAGATTAAAACAGGACCCTTACCTATCCCCATACACAAAAATTAACTCTAAATGGATCACAGACCTAAATGCAAAACTTCTAACTGTAAGAATCTTAGAAAATGCAGGAGACACTCTTATGGAAGTTGGAACTGGCAACCAATTCCTGATCAAAACCCGAGGTGTCCAGGTCATAAGAGATAAGATAGACAAGTGGGACCTCATTAAACTGACAAGCTTCTGCAAAGCCAAAGAAACCATCAAGAGAGCAGGGAGACAGCCCACAGACTGGGAAAAAATATTTGCCAACTCCATGTCTGACAAAGGCCTAACATCAAGGATCTACAAGGAACTCAAACATGCTGAAAAGAAAAAAACCCCAAAACCCCATTACAAGGTGGGCTAAAGATATGAATAGACACTTCACAAAAGAAGACATAAGAGCAGCCAACAGATATATGAAAAAATGTTCAGCCTCACTAGTCATTAAGGAAAATGCAAATTAAAACTACACTGAGATACCACCAGTCAGAATGACCATCATCAATAACTCAAAAAATAACAGATGCTGGAGAGGATGCAGCGAAAAGGGAGCACTTTTACACTGTTGGTGGGAGTGCAAACTAGTTCAGCCTCTGTGGAAATCAGTGTGGTGATTCCATATTACCCCACAATTCCCCAACTGGGAATATACCCGGAATAACTCAGGTATCTCTATAAAAAAGATACCTGCACATGTATGTTTATTGCGGCATTGTTCACAATAGCAAAAACATGGAACCAACCATGTTGCCCATCAAAAGAGGACTGGATTTAAAAAAATGTGGTACAGACAGCGACAAGTGGGGTTCTATTTGGAAGTGTGGAGTAAGAAGTTTTCTGGGTTCTGCATAGGTACTAACAATGGACACTCAGAAGGATTTTCAATCCCCAAAGCAACAGCCAATGATATTTATCTGTGGAGAATGTCACACAGAAAATGAACTAAAATCCAGGGATCCAATCAGATGCAGAGAATGTGGATATAGAATAATGTACAAGAAAAGGACTAAAAGATTTGTGGTGTTTGATGCTTGATGAAACCTGGAAATTCAGAAGAAGGTCTTCTCTTATAACTTGAATTTTCCCTGTTAATGTTTCTCACTGCTGTGTAGCTTTGGTTTTGCATACAGTAGTCTCCCCTTATCCTGGGGGGATACATTCCAGGTCCCCCAGTGGATGCCTGAAACCTTGGATAGTACCAAACCCTTTATACACTATGTTTTTCCTATGCGTACATACCTATGGTAAAGTTTAATTTATAAATTAGGCACAGTAAGAGATTAACAGCAATAACTAATAAAATAGAACTATTATAGCAATATACTGTAATAAAAGTTATGTGAATATGGTTGGTCCTTCTCTGTTTCTCTTTCTCTCAAAATATCTTATTTTACTATATGCATCTATTTTCAGACCATGGTTGACTGTGGGTAACTGAAAGCAGAAAATGTGAGACTGTGGGTAGGGGGGACTACTGTACTTATGAATATACCTATATACATATAATTTCACTTTATTTCATTTTTTAAATAGTGTATTTCGGTATCTTAATGTTTTGCATAATAAATTTTTTGCTCAATTACATGACTTATGTATATGTAATCTGACACACAATAAATGCTAAAATTGCTTCCCCTAGCCACTTTTGTTTTTTGTTTGTTTTTTGGGTTGGAGACTCACTGTTGGCCAGGCTGAAGTGTGGTGGCATGCTCACGGCCACCACACCCTCGACCTTTGGGGCTCAGATGATCTTTCCACCTCAACCTTCCGGGTGGATGGAACCGCGGGCATGTGCCACTACGCCCAGCTAATTTTTTGATTTCTTGTGGAAATGGGGTCTTGACCATCTCCCAGCTGCCCAGGCAGCTCTTGAACCCCTGAATTTAGGCAATCCTCTTGCCTCAGCCTTCCAAAGTGCTTGGATTATGGGCATGAGCCACCGTGTCTGGCACCTAGCCATACTTTAATCAAAAGCTGGAATCGAAAAGCATTTGACCTTAAGTAGCCATTCGTCATTGCTCTGTTAAACCATGGTCTGACCGTGTGGCTCCTTGAGCCATGGTTGCCATGTTTCCCAGCCTTGGTTCCCTTCCCTACCTTGGGGAGGTGAATCTCCTCTCTATTCTAATTTACTTTCTAAATAAACTATATTTTCCAATTAAAAAAAAAAGCTGGAATCATCTGCATTCCTGTTAAGAATGCAGGTTTTTAGAACCCTTTGAAGATCTGATTAAATAAGTTTCTTGGTCAAACGTGGTGGCTCATGCCTGTAACCCCAGCACTTTGGGAGGCTGAGGCGGGACAATTGCTTGAGCCCTGGAGTTTGAGACCAGCCTGGGAAACATGGTGAGACCTTGTCTTTACAAAAAAATTTAGAAATTGGCCGGGAGTGGTAGTGTGCGCCTGTGGTCCCAGCGACTCAGGAGACTGAGGCAGAAGGGTTCTTGAGAGTAGAAGATCGAGGCTGTGGTGAGCTGTGACTGCTACTGCAATCCATCTTGGGTGACAAAGTGGGACTAACTCAAAAACAAATAGGTAAATAAAAGGTTTCTTGAAAACCACTATTCTATGTCACCAACTGTTTGTAAGCGGTCTAGTGTTACATGGTACGAGTATACCAGTGTACATGATGTCCATGTGCATACATCATTTGAGTTCAGTTTTTCATTTATTACTCAGCATAGGCATTTCTATATAATGCTTTGATTGTTTTTTAAATCTTGGAAAAGAGAAGGGAAACTTTAATTGTTGCTTTTTGTCAGGCAAAAGTAACCCCAAGAAAAGTAGATGAAGCAGGCTATTAGGTCAGGTGCAGTTTCCCAGGTGTAATCATTCATTAAGGTCAACAATTTTTTAAGGTATAAAAAGAGTAAAGATTGGTTTATACATAGTTACTGGATAAATGTTTAAATATTTTGCCTTAATTTTAGGGGTGTGGATTGATGGCCACACCCGTACTCTATCTGTTCCAGGATTTCGTGGTTATAGAATATTATGTAGGCCTCCCTAACATTCATTTTAAAGATTAGATATATTCCAACTTTATTAATAGGTATGTCCCAACCTGGTCCACTGGTCTCTGCAATGAGTAAACTTTTAAAAACTAGCCCGGTATAGTGGCGCACACCTTCCAGCTACTCGAAAGGTTGATGTGGAAGGATGACCTGAGTCCAGTAGGTCGAGGCTGCAGTGGCCATGAGTGAGCCACTGCACTCTAGCCTAGGTAACAGAGTGAGACTCTAACTAAAAAAAAAAGGTATGTTTATGACATTCAAAAAATTATCCATGGCATTTTTAAAAACCTGTATTTTGACTGGGTGCGGTGGCTCATGCTTATAATCCTAGAACTTTGTGAGGCTGAGGTGAGAGTATTGCCTCGCCCCTGGATCCTGCCATGGGGAACACGTCCCTCCTTCAGCACCTGTGACGCTGCTGGCGACCGTGGTGTCGCGTCCTCTGCGGGGCGCAGAGCTGAGACCTCATCTCTACAGTAAATCAATAAAAATTTGCTGGGCAGGATGACACATGTCTGTGGTTCCAGCTACTTGGAAGATTGAGGTGGAAGAGTCACCTGAACCCAGCAGGTTGAAGCTGCAGTTGCCATGAGTGTGCCACTGCACTCCAGCCTGGGTGACAGTGAGACTCTAACTCCAAAAAACAAAACAAAAACCTGTATTTTTACTTCCATCTTCATGTACTAAATTCTATAAATTATTACATGCTATATAAAGTGCTACCATGCTCAGAAAAAAAATGTGGTACATGTACACAATGGAATACTACACAGCCATAAACAAGAACAAAATCATGAAACTCGCAGCAACCTGAATGGAATTAGAGTTTATAATACTGAGTGATCTCTCACAGAAACAAACAGCTGGGTATCACATGTTCTCATTTATAAGTGGACCTTGGACAGCTACTGTATTACTATAAGAAAAGGATAGAAAGTGGCAGGAAACAGTGGGGAGGGGGGTGAGGGAGTGGGGAGGTGGGTTGACAGTAGTCGGTATCTGTCTGAGGAGGGCACACCTCATCGATAAGGGCACCTGCACGGTGAATATTTGTATACCTAGCCCTGAATTGTACCCCACAATTTTAAATAAAAATTAAAATAGGAAGAAAAAAAAAAGAAATCTGTCATGGACTTTCAGAACTTTCTCTCTAGATCTTTTAGGATTTTTAGTTTGCAGACATTTGATTATGATATTGCTAAAAGTGAACTTCTTTGGGTTTGTCTTGTCTGTGGCTCACTTGGTTTCTTGCATCTGTAGTTTATTTCTTTTAGTAGATTTGGAAAGTTTTTTGCACTATTTTTTCAAAAATAATGTTTTTTTGAACATTTTTTTCACGCATTTTCCCCCTTTTTTTCCTACGACCCTGATGACACAAACATTAGGTATATGTTATTGTCTCTCAGGTTTCTGAAGTTCTATTCATTTTCTTTTCAACCATTTTTTTTCATTGCTCAGATTGGATCATTTTTATTGAATTATCTTCACGTTTATTCTTTCCTGTTATTTCCATGTTTCTATTAAACTCATTCTGTGAATTTTTAATTTAGGTTAATGCACTTTTTTAGTTCTAAATTTTCCATTTGACTATGAAAAAGTCTATTTGTTTGATAAGACTTTCTATTTTTCAAATTTGCTTCAAGAATGTTTCTAATTACTAGCTTTTATGATTGCCGCCTTAAAATCTTTATCAGATAATTTCAAATTTCATGTAATCTTGCTGTTGGCATCCACTGATTGTCTTTTCTCTTTGAAGTTCAGATTTTCCCAGTTTCCTATAATGAGTGATATTCTATTATTGTTTAGATATTTGGCATATGATGTTATGAGAGGAGGATCTCATTTAGATCTTCCTTTTAAACAGATGTATAAATTGTTTAGGCCTGGCTTACTTTCTGAGTTGCAGTTCTGTGCCAAATTACTTTTCAAAGCCCTTTCAGTGCTATCCCCATCTGCACTGCCGTGGGCCTCCCAAAAGCCAATGGGAATCCTGGCTGGCATTTGCACAGCAATTCGGTTCTTAAAACTTGCTGTGTTTCATGGGTCACTTGAGGATCTGTCCAGGACTTTGTATATAGGTTTAAAGTCTCTCCTTCTCCATCTCCTTTCTTTCTATGATTTTTTTCTCAGTTCTCAAACTGGAGAGGAACAATGTATAGTTATTACAAAGTGAGAAGGGAAGTTTCGATCCCCTGCCCTCACTGTGTCCACATACACATTTAACTGGTGGGGAATATAAGGTGAGAGTCATCACTACCAGATGGGAGTGGAAGTCAGATTTCTCCCCATAGCCTCCATGCTGCCTGCAGTACCTGGCAGGTGAGGAGGGATGGGGTTTTGTTGTTTAACAACAGAGAGATCAGAGAGTTCTATCCTCTCAGGCCACTCTTCTCCCAGTCCTTCGGCTAAAAAACAAACAAAAAAACCCCAGGATTGCTGGGCTCGGTGGCTCAGCCTGTAATCCCGTGCCTTTCCGAGGCTGAGGTGAGTGGATTGCCTGAGCCCGGGGGTTCGAGACCCACCTGGGCAACGAGACCTCATCTCTACAAT
>NW_007260294.1:1426625-1428628 GCF_000164805.1 Carlito syrichta
AGCGGCCACTGCACTCCAGTCTGGGTGACAGAGTGAGACTCCAACTCAATAAAAAAAAAACCCAGGATTTTTCTGGAGCACTTTGGGCCTGTCTTCCTTGCATTTCCAGGTTGTGGTCTTCTCCCAGTGCCCAAGATGGGACATACAGGAGGCAAAAACAAAAGTGAGCGGGAACACATTACTGTCATCTCTGAAGTTCCAAAATTCCTAGCCAATACTCTTTCTTTCTCAAATTTCATATTCTCCTAATGTTTATTTTCTGTTCACCTGTTTTATTTTTCAGTTGGGGGTCTAACGTTTTTAATTTTTGTAAAGACAATCTCTCGCTATGTTGCCCAGACTGGTCTTGAACTCCTGGGATCAAGGAATCCTTCCACTCCAGCCTCTCATAGTACGGGGATTACAGGCATGAACCACTATACTTGGCCAGGTTTACCTCTTCTTAATATGGGTATAATCTATTTCTTTTCATGTCTAGAACAAACAGGAGCTCTTTCTTTTCTTTTCAAATAGATTTCTTGGTATGTCCACACCCTCTGCCCACCTTGCTTTTGGTCTAGTTTTCTTGGTCCACTCTGGTACCCGGTAGTCTCCAGTTTTCAGTGGTCTAATAGCAGTGTCCTAACCATGTCCATCTCTCCTGGGTCATCATTACATCCCACCTGCACTTCTACTTGCTTTCGTAATGGTGGTTCTCTTCTGGGGAGGTTCTTCCTCATACATTTTCTCATCTTAGTTGCACTTCCATAAACATCAATTTGTCTTGTTTATATGCTTTATGCCCACACGAGCTCTCCCAGTTTTATCAGTATTATTTTGCTTTTCTATGCATTTCCCTTGGTTTAGCTCTTCAGCTGTTGTTTGGATTTGGCCATCTAATTTTCCATCCTGCAAACATCCATTTCAGATATTGACTGAATATCTGACTGATATCTTCAGGTATTGAAATAATGACTGTCTCTTGTCTGTGACTATGTGTTGCTGAATTCTACTGTTCCCTTTGTTTTAAACTTTTGTCTAGTAATATTGAGGAACATGGTATTCATATATTCATACATGCCCTGTGGTTTCTAATTCTCCAACTTGGTGTCTGAATTTTTTAGCAATATCCCATAATCATCAATATTGTGTATTGCCACTATGTTTGTTATATTTTGTCTTCATTACTCTGTGGTTGAGCCTACCTTATGTCTGTGATAGCATGGATGTTTGGAATAGTCTTGACTGGTCACTCTCTGTAATTCCTGCAATATGGATTGTTGAAATCTCCCATTAGAACATCCATTGATGGGCCCAGAACACCTGGGTCATTACCTTCATCATAATATGCCCACCATCTGCTTGGAAGCAAAAGTTTCTTTCTTCTGGCTTTTTAAAAAATCCTTCACTGCTTCAAGTCATAATCATTACATCCTTTACTGTCTAGTTTCCCCTTCTCCATTTGGTCTTAAGCATTGTGGGATCCGGAAATCATCTTACCTTCTATCTCAGGTTTAAACACGGCTCTGTTTAGTTCTAATACCTACTGGATTGCTTTTTAAAATCATGCCTGGAGAAGCAGCAAGATGGCGATGGGGCAACCCGGTCTGTGAAACCCTCTGCAAAGGAGAACTGTAGTGGGTCTCTGACTCTCGCCTCGGGTGCTGCGGACCCCAACATTGCAGCCTGCTCTTCATACGGCGCTCAGCTGTTGCCACCGCTGGGGCATCACAGCAGACTGGACAGTCACTGCAGTGAAAACAGCACCGCTGCAGCAGCCCCCCCCTCCGCCGCCACCGCAGCCTCTGTGGTGGCCATAGCACATCGCACCACCCTGGCTGGAGGTGATCCACTTCAGTCCTTGAAGCCCCTTCAGGGAAGATCTGCTGGAATCGCTGCCACCTCTCCTGCGGCCAAGATGTCCTGCCCGCCATAAGTCTCCTGCCGTCTGCCCTGAGGCAGGCAGCCATCTTCAGCCTCTGCCGTTCCTGTTCGGCCCCACCCCCTCTGGGGCGAGCAGCTGA
>NW_007260294.1:1429311-1429907 GCF_000164805.1 Carlito syrichta
CCCCCCTTACTCCTCTATCTCTCCACCCCCTTCTTCAACCCACTGTCTGCTCCATTCTCTTCCCTCTGCTAATCACATTTTATTTCAGGGAGTAAACCTACGGCCCCACTGCACGGACAGATTCCAAGGCAGTGGGAAGTGGGTTCCAGATTATCCACACACCTGTCAGCAAATAGCAGGACCTGCAGATAGATTTTGAATCACAGCTCACCCCTTAAGTAAATCTCAAAACTGCAAAAAGGAACACCCCCAACCTACAGTGCAACTCCAAAATTGAACAAAGTAAGAGGGCATACATAAAGAATTAAAACCAATCCCTTTACCCCTGAATAACAGAATTAAAGAAGATGGTGATGTGGAGGGAAGGAAAAAATAGGGAGGGGGAAAAACGGCACAAATGAAAAAAAAAAAACAAAAAAAGAATATAGGCCTCACACAGACCCCTGGGAGGTCAGACACTGAGAAAACAGATTCTGGAACACAAACAATGAAGAGCCTCCAGAATGACTGGATACATGCAACAAACCCAGACATCAAGACATTAATGGAGAGAATTTTAAAAATTGAGGAGAGACAAGAGGAAAATAGGAAGAATC
>NW_007260294.1:1429968-1433518 GCF_000164805.1 Carlito syrichta
AAAATTTGAAACACAAGAGATTCGGAGAACCCCTGCAAGACAACAAATGAGAAGACCAACTCCCAGACACATAATAATTCGCCTAAACAAAGTAGCTATAAAAGAAAAAAATCCTAAAAACAGCAAGAGAAAAAGGCCAGACTACCTACCAGGGAAAACCAATTAGAATAGCAGCAGATTTATGTCTGGGGACGGGGAAACACCTCTTATCAACAGGGTGCCTGAATGAAACATAATTGTACACCTAACCCTTAACTGTACCCCACAAAACCATAATAAAAAATATTTTTAAAAAAATCATTTCCGCCTAGTTGTCATCCTAGCAAATCTTTCACTGGATTATAAAATCTTTTATATTACTTCATGGTTCAAGGTCACAAATGAGTTTCTTTCGGTTCTTGCTCTCAACTTCTGTTTTGTTTTAGTTTCAGACACACGCAGGAACCATCACTGTACACACGTGATGCTGGGCAGGTGCACAGAGGCAGAAAAGCATCCACATCCCAGAGGTAGAGAAAGGGCAGACTGAGCTTCACAGTCTAGAGGTGCCAACACCATGTCATCCTGTGGACAAACGCATGTCACTGTCTGTTAGGTACAAAACACCTATCAATTTAATTTGTCATATTCTTCTGAAAAATGAAACAGACAAATCAAGATTTTTTTAAATGGCCCCAAATCACAAGTGTAGCAAGATTGGGTTGGGCAAGTCTTGATTTCTTGCATTTAGATCAGGAGTCTCAGTCGGGATGGGTATGGCAGGCTAGCTTGTGAAAGGTGAGAACAGCTTAAAGGCAACCTGGATGGGCTGGTTTGAACCAGAGTCTACAGGGCTGTCGGCCTCACAGAAGGGCACCTTACGCACAAAGCCATACTGACTCAGGCTGTGGGGACCAGCTGCTTGCCAGGCTCCAAGGTCAGCTCATCACATGTCCTGCCTCAGGGGTCAAACCAGCTCGCAACACAGGCAGGGTTCAGCACATGCACGCACACAAGAACCAGGGCTCAGAGAGGCTGAGGTGGCAGAGAGGAAGCCGAGGCTGCACAGGGAGGCTCTGAGATCCACTCACCTCCCACCCTGCTCCTGACTCTTGGTTGGGACATGCCTGGGTCACTATTTACACTCTTTGGCTCAGCAAATCCAGAGAGGCCTGGACACTCACTCTTAACACAGGCCCTCAGGAGAAGGCTGGGTCCAACAAGCACAAAGTCTCAGTGTGTCCCATGGTGCCACGCCAGCCGCACAGAATCTCTTTCCAGTACTTCAGCTCTGACTTCTCATGGCTGAGATAGCCAGAAATTCTAGAAGAGAGAGGGAGCCAAGGAATGCGGCTGGCAGTTCTTGTCGATTAAGCCATGCGTGTGCTTAAAGTCCTGTAGCTTTAATCTATGCGTTATGAGTGAATTTTTCCTTTTTTTTTTTTTTTTGGTGTGTGTTGGAGCCTCACTCTGTTGCCCAGGCTGGAGTGCAGTGGCATGCTCATGGTCACTGAAGACTCGACCTGCTAGGCTTAGGTGATGCTTCCACCTCAGTCTTCCAAACAACAGTAACTACGGGCACACGCTACCACACCCAGCTAATTTTTTGATTTATTGTAGAGATGAGGTCTCATCATGTTGCCCAGGATGGTCTCAAATCCGTGGGCTCAGGCAATTCTCTCATCTCAGCTTCCCAAAGTTCTGGGATTATAGGCTTTAGCCTCTGTGCTTGCCCAATTTTTCCTTTTTAAAAAAGCACTTCTAGCCGGGCTCGGTGGCTCAGCCTGTAATCCCGCGCCTTTGGGAGGCTGAGGCAGAAGGATCGCTGGAGCCCAGCAGGCCGAGGCTGTGGTGGCCGGGAGCGGCCACTGCACTCCAGTCTGGACGACAGAGTGAGACTCCAACTCAAAAAAAAAATAAAATAAAATAAAAATAAAAATAAAAAAGCACTTCTACACTTTCGAATATAGAATATTTATAGGATCCCCAAACCAGAAAGTAAAATAAGGCAAACAATAAATTATCTCCCTTCTACTACTGGGTACCTTGTCTGCCCTGTTTTAATTTATGACCCCTTGAACAGGTGACCCCAATTATTAGCCTCTTAGGTTGTTCCAGAGTGTTAATGTATTCATAAATGAATATGAATACATGCTACTGCCTCATTTGAGTATCCAAACAGCAGCATATTATGCACACTATTCTTTACTTGGCTTTTAAATAACATACATTGGAGACTGGGTGCAGTGGCTCTTGCTTGTAATCTCAGCACTTTGGGTGGCTGAGGCAGGAGGATTGCCTGAGCCCAGGGGTTCGACACCAGTTGGGCAACAGAGTGAGATCTTGTCAATACAAAAAAAATATATTTATATATAAATTAGCCAGGTGTGGTGGTGCATGCCTATAGTCCCAGTTACTCAGGAGGTTGAGGTGGAAGGATGGCCTCAGCTCAAGAGGTCAAGATGGAAGTGAGCTGTGGTCTTACCATGGCACTCTAGTCTGGGAGACAAAGTGAGAGACCCTGACACACAAAAAAACCCTCCAAATAGCACAAATTAAAAACATTTATATATACACTTATAGGAGATTTCTGTATCAATTCATAAGATGTTTCTTTGTCTTTTTTTTAAATCAATATATTTTATTATGGTTTTGTGGGGTACAGTTAAGGGTTAGGTGTACAATTACATTTCATTCAGGCACTCTGATGATAAGAGGTATTTCCCCATCCCCAGACAGACATCTGCTACTGTTAATCCCATCCCCCTCCCCCCCATGGTTTCCCAGTACCGTCAGTCATTTTCTTATAGTATTACATTGGATGTTCAAGGTCCATTATATGAGTGAGAACATGTGATATTCGGATCTTTGCTTCTGTGAGAGGTCACTCAGTATTATAGACTCTAGTTCCATCCAGGTCGCAGTGAAATTCATGATTTTGTTCTTTTTTATGGCTGCGTAGTATTCCATCGTGTATATGTACCACATTTTTTTAATCCAGTCCTCTTTTGATGGGCAGCATGGTTGTTTCCAGGTTCTTGCTATTCTGAACAACGCTGCGATAAACATACGTGTGCAGGTATCTTTTTTATAGAGTGATTAGTGTTCTTCAGGGTATATTCCCAGTAGGGGGATTGCAGGGTCATATGGAAGGTCAATTTTTAGAGCTTTTAGGAATCACCACACTGCTTTCCACAGAGGTTGCACTAGTTTACACTCCCACCAACAGTGTAGAAGTGTTCCCTTTTCACCACACCCTCTCCAGCAGCTGTTATTTTTTGAGTTGTTGAATCCAGTCCTCTTTTGATGGACAGTATGGTTGCTTCCAGGTTCTTGCTATTGTGAACAATGCTGCGATAAACATACTTGTGCAGGTATCTTTTTTATAGAGTGATTTGAGTTCTTCAGGGTATATTCCCAGTAGGGGATTGCGGGGTCATATGGGAGGTTGATATTTAGAGCTTTTAGAAATCGCCACAATGTTTTCCACAGAGGTTGCAGTACTTTGCACTCCCACCAACAGTGTAGAAATGTTTCCTTTTTGCTACACCCTCTCCAACAACTGTTATTT
>NW_007260294.1:1433733-1434938 GCF_000164805.1 Carlito syrichta
TTAGGTCTCTGATCCATGTGGAGTTAACCTTTGTGCATGGGGATAGATAGGGGTCCTGTTTCAATCTTCTGCATGTGGTCAGCCAGTTTTCCCAGCACCATTTACTGAATAGGTTCTCCTCTCCCCCAGTGGTAGGTGGTGGGGGCTTTGTCGAAGATGAGTTGATTGAGAAATTGAGGTTTTGCTTCTGGAATCTCAATTCTATTCCATTGATCTATATGCCTGTACCTATACCAATACCAAGCTGTTTTGATGACTGTAACTTTACAGTAAAGTTTGAAGTCTGGTAATGTGATACCACCTGTTTTGGGATTTTTGGTTTTTTTGTTTTTTTTGCTGAGGATTGTTCTGGTTATTCTTGGACGTTTGTGTTTCCATATGAATTCCTAGGTCTGAGAAGAATGTTGCTGGTAATTTGCTGGTAATTTGCTGGTAATTTGCTGGTTTTTTCTAGGTCTGAGAAGAATGTTGCTGGTAATTTGATGGGTATTGCATTGAATTTGTAGATTGCCTTAGGTAAGATGGACATCTTCACAATGTTGATTCTTCCAATCCATGAGCATGGGATATTTTTCCACTTGTTTGTGTCAGCTTTGATTTATTTGAGCAGTGTTTTGTAATTTTCATTGTAAAGGTCTTTCACGTCTCTGGTTAGGAAGATGCCAAGGTATTTCATTTTTTTGTGGCTATTGTGAATGGAGTTGTGTTTTTTTATTTGGGTTTCTGTTTGCTTATTATTGGTGTAGAGAGATATGATTGTCTTTTGTACATTTATTTTGTATCCTGAGACTTTGCCAAAGGCCTTTATCAGTGTAAGGAGGCTTTTGACAGATTCTCTTGGGTTTTCAAGGTACACAATCATATCATCTGCAAAGAGAGATAACTTGACTTCCTCTTTTCCTATTTGGATACCCCTGATTGCCTCCTCCTCTCTCATTGCTCTAACCAGGACTTCCAATACTATGTTGAACAGGAGGGGTGAGAGTGGGCATCCTTGTCTAGTTCCAGTTTTCAGGGGAATTGGTTCCAATTTTTGTCCATTTAGGAGTATGCTGGCTGTGAGCTTCTCGTAGATGGCTTTTACTATTTTGAGGTATGTTCCCCGTATGCCTAGATGTTCAAGGTTTTTTATCAAGAAGCGGTGCTGGATTTTATCAAAAGCTTTTTCTGCATCTAATGATATGATCATGTGGTTTTTGTTTTGA
>NW_007260294.1:1434958-1435628 GCF_000164805.1 Carlito syrichta
CATCTGGACTAGGGCTTTTTTTTGTAGGAAGTTTTTTTATTACGTAGTCGATTTCCTTGATTGTTATTGGTCTATTTAGGGTCTCAATTTCTTCTTGTTCCAACCCTGGTAGGTTGTGTGATGTCAGAAAGTCCCCCATTCCCTTAAGGTTTTCAAGTTTGTTTCCATACAAGTGTACGTAGTAGTCTCTAATGATCTTTTGTATTTCTTCGGGATCAGATGTAACTTCATCTTTTGTGTTTCTGATTGTGCTTATTTGGATTTTTTCTCATTTTTTCTTGGTCAGTCTAGCTAGGGGACCATCGATCTTGTTTATCCTTTTGAAGAACCAGCTTTTTGTTTCATTGATTTTTTTGTATTATCTTTTTGTCTTCTATGTCCTGGATTTGGGCTTTTATTTTGGTGATCTGGATTCTTCTGCTGAAATTAGGGTTTTTGTGGTCTTGCTTTTCCAGCTTCTTTAGGTGGTTTGTTAGGTTGTGAATTTCTGTTCCTTCCATTTTCTTCATGTGTGTTTGTAGGGATATAAATTCCTCTCTTACTATAGCTTTCAGGGCATCCCAGAGATTTTGGTAAGATGTTTCTTCATTTTCATTTGTTTTGAGATATCTTTGATCTCTGTTTTGATTTCGTCATTGACCCAGGAGTTGTTTAGCATCATGCTGTTTAG
>NW_007260295.1:0-1372 GCF_000164805.1 Carlito syrichta
TGATTATTTCTGTCCACTTTACCAAGATCGATTGGTATTGGTTGTAGGTGAGCAGCTTTATTTCTGGGCTCTCTGTTCTGTTGTATTAACCTGTGTATCTACTAGGAAAGCGTATCTTCTAAAACTAGAATTAGACACGGAGGTACACTCTCACCCCTTCTATTTAGCATTGTTCTGGAAGTCCTGGTCAGAGTAATCAGGCAATAGAGATAGATAAGATGTATCCAGGTAAAAAAAAAAAAAAGAAAGTCAAATTATGTCTCTTCACAGAGATACGGTTGTTTCTATATTTAGAGAACTGTAAGGACATCCCTAAATTACTCCTAGACTTAATATGAGACCTCGGTGGACTCCCAGGATACAAAATCGATGTTCAAAAATTAATAGCATGTCTATATGCCAACAGCGTTCGAGCTCGGATCCAAATCGAGAACACAATCCCAGCTGGGCTCGGTGGTTCAGCCTGTAATCCCACGCTTTGGGAGGTGTAGGTGAGTGGATTACCCGAGCCCGCGGGTTCGAGACCTGCCTGGGCAACTCGGGGAGATCTCATCTCTACAATACATCGAAGACTTAGCCGGGCGTGGTAGTGCGTGCTCGTAGTTCCAGCTACTTGGAAGGCTGAGGCCGAAGGCTCGCCAGAGCCCAGCAGGTCGAGGTTGCGGTGGCGGGGAGCGTGCCTCTGCACTCCAGTCTGGGCGACTGAGTGATACTCCAACTGAATCCAAAAAAGAACACGCTCCCTTTTACAACAAAGACGCACACACACACAACTTGAAATAATTTTATATAAGGAGATGATGCATGTCTACAGAGAGAAATACAAAATGTTGTTGAAAAAAATGAAAGAGATACAGACAAATTGAAGACCTCCCAACTTCATGAATCGGAAGAATCGACATCACCGAAATGTTTGTACTGCCTAAAGCGATCTGAAGATTCAATGCAATTTCTATCAACCCACGAGTTCCACTTTTTACAGAGTTAGAAAAAACAGTTCTGAAATTTACCTTAAAGCAAAAAAGAGCCCAAATAACCAAAGACTTTCTAATAAAAAGATTTTTAGGGAAGGAGAACCACTATCTTAGAATTAACTCCCTATTGTCAAAAGTCAGACGTTTCCTGACTTTTAATGATGTTGGCTCTTTCTGCAAAAGTGTTATTTTTGAAACCTGCGCTCACATGTTAATTGCTACACATTTCACAATCGCACAGATGTAGAATCACCTAAATGTCCAGAAGCCGATCGACGGATAGTACGGATGTGTTATATAGATGTCGTGGAATACTATTCAGCTATCAAAAAGAATAAAGCAGTGTCACTGGCCACAACTGGGATGAACTTGGAGCCCATCATCCCAAGTGAACTAAC
>NW_007260295.1:2323-4614 GCF_000164805.1 Carlito syrichta
GCACCGGACAGGACCCAGTGTCACTGCAGCTTCTGTTGGAATAGAACCGAGTAGGAATGACTGGCATGCTGACGCCCTTTTGTGGTGTTGCTCTCAGGACCAAGTAGGAATGACAAGCGGATTGATGCCCCTTTGTGGTGTTGTTTCAAGGACCGAAATGGAATGTAAATTAGATGGTGGCATTCCTTTGGGAGTCTAAGAAGTGATTCTGAAGCAGGGAGCCCAGGCAAACCTTCCCTACAGTTACAGCTATCGTATTACATTCTGGGACAGGGCAGGTATTTATTAAGTAGGCAGGGTGAACAGCAGATACGGTTTGGTGGAAAATGTCATGCATCGTGACTCGTCAAGGGTAGAACTGAAGACACACCAGAGTAACTTTCCTTTCTTATTCAACCAAGGGACCCAAGTTTTCACCCCCAGTGTTTCAAGGCTTTCATATTCATCAGCTGAGCTGACTGGAGAGGTCTTCCAAAGGGCCTTTTCCTGCTTTCTGGTTACTCATGAGTGACTCTGCACAGCGTGAGGCACGTTAGCTGCTCTGGTCATTCTGGGGTCGGGGGAAGTGCATAGCGTGGAAAGGGCAGGACGGGATTCTCTGAAGACAGCACTCAGCTCTCTCTTGCTAGAGATACAGGTTACAGGCATCTGTCCAAATCCTGTGTTTCCAGAGCAGAAAATCAAATGCCACATTTTGTGACTTACAAGTGGGATTGTTTTTTGTGAGTTGGAGTCTCACTCTGTCACTCAGGCAGGAGTTCTGTGACGGTCTCACAGACACCACGGCCTCGACCTCTGAGCTCAGGTGATCCTTCCACCTCAGCCTTCCGGGTAGCTGGAACCGTAGATGCACGGCACCACACCTGGCTGATTTTTTTGATTTATTGTAGGGATGAGGTCTTGCCAAGTTGCCCGGGCCAGTCTTGAACCCCTGGACTCAGGCGATCTTCTTGCCTCTGTCTCCCAAAGTTCTGGGGTGACGGGCATGAGCCACTGCACCCGGCCAATAAGTGGGAGTTACAGTAAGACATCGCAAAGGCAGGTAGAAGGTCATAGTGGATGTTGAAGACTCCA
This sequence comes from Carlito syrichta, assembly GCF_000164805.1. Taxonomy (NCBI): domain Eukaryota; kingdom Metazoa; phylum Chordata; class Mammalia; order Primates; family Tarsiidae; genus Carlito; species Carlito syrichta. Next base: position 3,398 of record NW_007260295.1, read on the forward strand.
AAGCTGGAGGGTGCATAGGAATGAAAAGTTACCTACCAGGTAAAGTGCACACAGGTGTGCTGGAGGGTACACTTAAAGACCAGCCTTTTTTACACTAACAGAACGTATCCACGTGAGCAAAAATCATGTGGACACCCTGAAGCTATTAAAAAAATTTTAACTGTGTGTTTAAGAACTGTATAGTGTATTTTATGTTATACTTTAGTCTTAAAGTATTAAGTATCCTCCCAAAAGACGAGTTGTTTTCTCATAATAATCATGGAAATGAGAAATGTACTATAATCGTAGGACAGGTGAGTATGATATATTCATTGCCTTCCCGAGGAGCCCACAGACTCTCTTCAGGCCTGCTGTGATTGTCCCTGTTTTTCTGGTGTGAGGCGTTTCTGTTTCGTTCTGGTTTATTTTATTTTGTTTTTCCGAGTATTGTACGCTCTTCTTCACAGCTCTCATGATTCCCAAATCCTACTAAAGATTGGGTGGCCTAGAATTTCGATGTTGTGAGGAAAAAAAGCTGCACATTTAACCTAAGGGTTAATCATTGAAGATTGAACGAGTTATCGTTTCAAATTGTGAAGTGAAAATATTTCCCAAGATACGGCATTTATGTTCTACTACAAAATTCATTGTTCTGGGGATATGCGCGTGTGTGAGAAGGTGATGTGTGCTTGTGAGTGCGTGTTTCATCACCGGCCCTATCCCCAAATCAGCTGAGGGAGGGTGAGTCACAGACTTGAAGTCCAGCTTGCGCTTCAGGGCTGCTTCACAGAGTCCCGCGATGTGGGCGCCCGGGATGGAAACACATGCGGCAGATTCCACCTGAGCCTTGATGTGAGACACCGAGACATCGCCAGGCAGCCGATGGAGGCGACCTCCGGGTGTCCCCTAAGGTGAGTGACAGGCTTCCCCGGGGGAAGAGGTGGGAGGGCCCCTGTTACAATAATTCACTACGTGAACCTCGCGGACGGGATGTCAGCCTCCGGTGTCCCGTGAAGCTGACCGCTCTCCCTCGACAGCACCCCGTCACTTGCCGCTTTTGCTGCCTATATCTGCTTTCTCAAGGTCGCATCCTCGGGTTCTGTGCTCAACGACATCTCGTGACTAACAGTTTGAGGGCTGACACTTGTTTTCTCAAGAATTGCATCTCAAGGCCATATCATCATCATCATCATCATCCCCGGACCGCTTCTTCGAGGCCACGTGACCACCAACCTCTG
>NW_007260296.1:0-721 GCF_000164805.1 Carlito syrichta
CACTATGACGTGTAGTTTCCGGTATATGACAACCTCCATTACCCAGCTTTCTGCTTCACTCTTCAGGATGATGAGACTGTTCCTGGTGATGGAGAATTCCAGGTTTTTGGATATCAAGAGAAAGACGTTCATAATGTTTTTTGGGAACTGGAATCCAAGACTCCTGGTTCCCCTTCACAAGGCCTCCCCAAAGTGTGGAATCTTCCAAACCCAAAATCCCAATTCCGACCTGCCCTCCCAGAAGAATTTTCTGTAATTTGAGGTCACCAGAATCGATGAATTTTGTACCAATATACCTTTTGATTCTGGGGAATATGATTATGGTCGTCGATGTTCCTAGGAAACAAAAGGATTTATAGGGACAGAGCGTTGATTACAACTAACAAGAGGACCAGAATATTCCTGAGGATCTGTAATGACAGATTTAGCATATCCACGGAGCAGTAGCTCTGAAAATGTAGGTATTCAGAAGCCCACATTACTGATTAAACCTTATCAAGAGGTCCTGTAGATTCCAGAAGATGAGAAATCCTAGAACCGGATTTCCTTTCCGTTCTCAGTAAGACGACCAGATTTTTCCTATCGATGTGGATTCCAAACTCAGTATGTCAAAAGACAGATGCCCAGCAGTTTCCTAGGGACGTGGATTCTATGATTCCTGTTTAACTTCAAAAATCCATACTAAACATTTGGGAACTGCAAAACCTTGTGCTGTGTCAAA